>NC_068329.1:9471428-9773333 GCF_000147395.1 Oryza glaberrima
TTATGATACGCATCTTTTATTAGCTTGATATGATCATCATGCCTTTGTAGTTGAGGTGATCTATCAAAAACCATTTCATTTCTACTAAGCCAGAGAGCCCAACAAACAGTGGAAGGTCCAACAAGGATAAGTTCCTTGATTTTTTTTATTAACACCAACAAGCCAATTCCCAAACATATGAGATATAATATGTGGAGGGTATAATCCAAACGAGAATTGCATAAATCTCCAAAGAAATCTAGCAAAATGGCAATGTAGGAAAAGATGGTAAATCGATTCATTTTTCATACAAAACCAACATCTCAAACTACCATTCCAATTCCTCCTAGCCAAATTGTCTTCTGTTAAAACGATCTCCCGGAGATGATGCAAGTGCTCACAAATCTTCACGAAGTCAACAAGAATCACCCACACAATCTTGAATCCACAACTCTCACACACACACCAAATCCGAATCAAACCCGCATGGAGAGATGGAAACAAGAAAGCATGAATCTCAAATGATCCAATCAGTCCAGCAGCACTCCCAAATAGAGAGAGTGGACTATTTATAGCTACACCTCCAGATCTGCCCATTAAAGCGCAAATCACTCGAAGTAAACTAAAAAGGGAGAATCATTCTAGCAAGGACAATACAAACCCAATGTGTTTACAAGTTCGAAATTAAAAGCGCAAGATAAGTTACTCTTCATAAAAAGGGAGGATGGTCTCCGACACCTCCGACATCACGTCCTTGCTCGTGTCGTCTGCCCCCTTGGTCAAGACCATGTTGAGGTCGATATTAGGGTAGGCGAGCTTGACGCAGGCAAGAATGTGGCATGCGCCTGTGCGCAGTCCGGTGCAGGTGTCCTCGGCCACCTTGGCGGCGTGCTTCCCAGGGATCTTCCCCATCGCCTTGATGAGGTCGTACAGAGAAGACACCAGCATCGTCTCGTCGGAGTGTTTTGGGATGTCGGCTTCGATGCTGAGTTCCCCCGCGAGCTGATGAAGGAGAGTGAAGTTCTTGTGGACGGCATCACGAATTGGCTCCAGGTGGTCCCCTAGGTCCAACATCTGCTGCTCCAGCCCGTGCCGCTGTGACTCGTTCCCAACAACGAGTTCCTTCATCTTCTGAAGGTCCTCGCGTGGTATGTCGAGTTCCTGCTCGAGTTGCAGCTCTCAAGCGTCAGCTTCAAGGAGACGCCGGCCCTCAGCCAACATCTCGGCGCCTGTTTGTAGGGCAGCCGGCACTGGAGGAGGCGAAGGCGGAAGGGTGACAGCTGGAGGGGCGCGGGCCGCGACGACCACTGGCGCCACGCTTGTTGCGACATTGTCCTCTCTGTGTGCGGAGGACGCCGAAGAAGCCCTATGAAGACCAATATACAAGTTATCAGAAAGACCAAGTCACGACAACACGAAAACCGAGAACATAGAGTCAGGACATTCCGCTTACTTGCTCGCGACTTTCTTCAGCAGCCTAAAAAATCAGTCAACGCCTTGATTGTCTAGATATTATGTTTCTTTTCATACTTAGTGTTGCATCAGTTAAGTTTGATCTACTAAGTCGTGTTTAGAACCATAACCCCTAGCCTGCTTTTTGACTGCCAATAAGGGTTTCATCGAGGTTTCAGCCGATGAGATATTTGGACATTGCATTGGCTTATAAGGATTGCATATAAGTTGGATTTAGCCGATTGCAACAATGATTTTACTGTTTAATCAAATCTTGTGGATTTTATGACATCGGATCTCCAGTCGATATATTATTTAACCTTCGGATCAGTGCTTATTCTATCATATCATTGTTAGCCGATTGGTTTCTACTAGATTATATTATTTCTTTCTTGCATTATCATCAGTCGATTGCCTTTGTTATTTATATCAAGTATCAGATTCTACATCAAACACATAGCCGATAGCTTAAAACCCTATCGCTATCGGCTGATATCGGCATCGGCTGGAATCATTCCATCGGCTTGACAGCCGATCGGCTTATTGATCTGCTGTTTACATATCTTGTCAGTTGCAGGATCAAACTGACTGGCACGCCCGCATCTCACCAACCTTTGGACCTGCACTAGAGCTAAGCAGATCTCCCAGGCCGGTGTGTGTTTTTCGCATCAACACAATGGAACCCTATCAAACCACTCAAGATATGGCAGCCGATACACATGGATCTGTTCCTTAGGTCTAAGTCCAAACTGCTCCTCTACTAACTTCGCAATTCTATCGGCCCAATCTTCTATATTCTGATGTGTTTTATATTCTTCTGGCCGATATTGTTGATGTAGCTCGTCATGCTGACACTGATGTGCTTGCCCCCCAAGCCGATACTGTTCTTGTTCTTCAGTCTGCCCCCCGAGCTGGCTTTTCTGATTAATTAATTCATCAACTGTTACCTTGATCAAATTTTGTAATGTATCCGTGAAAACTCCAGATTGATTAAACAATGTGAGATGAACTGCTTCATCAACTGTATCTTGAAGTATTTCAACTATCGGCTTGGGAATTGAGTCTTCTGAATTAGCCCTTCTTGTGTCATGATGAAACATTGAAGACAACGCATTTGAAAATCAGCTACAAACTGCTCCATCTATTGCCTCTGTTACTCCATTAAATTCTCCACTATGACCATGATATTGGCATTGACTTCTTCAGACATGTAGGTATAAAATTTGTGGTCCTACCGGCGTACCAAAAAGCGTGTTGATGTCAAAAACACACACTGGCCTGGGAGATCTACTTAGCTCTAGTGCAGATCCAAAATATTGATGAGATACGGGCGTGCCAGTCAGTTTGATCCTGCAAACTGACAAGATATGTAAACAGCAGATCAATGAGCCGATCGGCTTACAAGCCGATGGAGTAATTCCAGTCGATGCCGATACCAGTCGATAGCAATAGAGTTTTGAGCTATCGGCTATAATTCCGATGTAGATTCTGACGCTTGATGTAAATAACAATGTCGAGGCAATCGACTGATGATAATATAATATAACAATAATATAATCCAGTAGAGACCAATCGGCCAACAATGATATGATAAAATAAGTATTGATCCAAAGGTTAAAGCAGACATCGACTGGAGGTCCGATGTCATAAAATCCACAAGATTAGATAAATCAATGAAATCTTTGTTGTCATCGGCTAAATCAATGAAACCAGAGTGATCCAAGAGATCGAAGCGATGCAGCCGTGAACAACAGCAATGTAGCCGATAGATTCACCAGGTCCGGCGGAACATAGTACTCACCCCTTCGCCGGAGATCAAACTGAACCGATGCAGCCCTCTGTCAGGTGTCAAGTTCCATCGGATGATAAGTAAAAACCTCGGTAAAGAGGGTGGCGATGCACCGAGAGTAGTTGTATTGATCGAGAGATAATTTACAATGACCCATGGGGAGATACTAGTCCTTGTAGGACAAGAAAGAAACTTTGTTAAAGATAAAAGGAAAACATGAAGTCATTATTTGACACTAAACACACTTTCCTAAAGATAAAAGGAAACTAACAAACTCTTCCTAATTAATAGATAACTTGCCATGCCGCATCGTCCTTGAACTCGGTCACTTCTGGATAAGCTTCCTTTAATAGATTAATTTCCTTAACCGAATATAGCAGGAATCCAACTATTGGCGATGTGATAATTCTCTTAAGGGCTTACCAAATTTCACTGTTAACATAAGCGTAGTCGCGGATGACAACGTGAACTCATTTAAGTTGAAGTCGGGGCTACTGTCATGGTTACGGATAAGGCATATCTCCTATCCTATGACTTATGTAATATGCGGATACGGTACACCATCGAAGATATGATCTATTTCCGTATACGATAAAGGAAATCACAAGATAATATGGAAAATATCCTTATAGGCAAGTGACTAATGACGTCTTACTTGGAAAGGGTTGGGTTTCTTCTATATCGCGTGTAGTCCGATGTCCCCGAGTTCTACTTGGAGACTAAGTTGATCCACGGTATAAAAGGCGTACCCCCTGGAGGGTTCAAGGCATCGAATCTCACCGACAGCATACCCACCATAGTCTACGAAGCCGGAGCACGTGAAGCCAACTTGCCGGGAGATCTTGTCTAATCCCACGACTACGATCTCGCCGGTATCATCGGATTCATCTACTCTTATTGTACTATGTGGTTTTCCATATCAATATCATATAAACTATACTAGGGCTATACCTGATAAGGGGCCTGAACTAGCACAATCCTTGTTATAATCCTTGTCTTCTTGTTTGCTAGATGCCGTATCGCGTAGATCCTCGTAGCAATATACCCTAATACCCTATTTATCCGGTTTACGGGTATCTCCCGTCAACAGTGCTGACAATGGATCAGGTCATACGTGTACGGAACTGGGCTGGTACTCAGTTATTTTCTGCTCCATCATTCGTCTTCAATCTGTTCACCCAGGAAACTCGTCGATCTATAAATGCTCTGTTCACACCGCTGCAGGTGGATATGGACCAGATGCGCAAAGCTATGGTTGTGCCAATCGGCGTTGTAGTTTCTTCCGTGAATCGAGAGAAGTAGCGCATTATGTGGTGATCTTATCGCGTAGCAAGCCATAGTTTCGCTATCTCGGCCGGTTGCCAAGAGGCCGACCTATGTTGTTGGGTTTAGATAGGCTATGCCATTCTGTGGAATGTTATGCCATGAGTGGTTCCATACATTATTCAGCAAAAACCAAATGTCCAACCAGAGAAAAACAGAGATGTTACTTAATGCAAAGGCCATAGGTATACCAAATTTTTATTTTATCTAACTAGCAAAATATTCATGCGTTACAATGGGCAAAGCCAACCGTGAATAACATGTTATGGCAAAACGTACGTTGGAAAATAAAAGGTTGTTGTGTGATGAGGAAAATATAGAATGTAAGAGGATATTAAGCATAGAAAATAGGTCCGGACATATCTGTTTTAGCACAAATGAATCGGAATTTTTCAGTTTTGGACCATAGCATGTACAGTCAGCAAAGTGTTGACAATTCCATGCCAAAGCATGTTTTACCACCTTTACATGTTCGGATCACCATGGTACGCTATCATGGGAATTGGTACGTTCTCATTCCTTCCATGTTGAACAATCTCAGAGCGACATAGAAGCCAAATATAGGCTTGTGCAACTAAGTTTAATGCTTATACATGGCAGATGCCCTTATCTTGCAAATTCAATGCCCATAGATGTCTTCCTGCTGTCATACTCCATTGTTTCAATAGGAGAATAACACGGCTCTGAGATGCTACCACTTGAGTTTCCCAATAATCTGAGTGAGCGAATACCCTGAAGTGTGCCAGTGTGTTGTTGTGACGCCGTATCTGCCAATTGCCGAAGTATGTCTGCCACATGGCTCATTGCTGGCCTGTTCTCACTGTCCATAACTAAGCACTGGCTTGCTAGACATGCGAATTCGTATAGCAGTTCCATGTTATCCTCATGTAATATTTCTTTATCTATGTGATGATCAATGTTTCCCTTCTTCATAGCATCTTGGAAGAGAGAGGCGAGGCTCACCTCATTGGATAGAGGCTTCCTCCGTGTCAAGAGCTCTAGAAGAAGAATGCCAAAGCTGTAGACATCACTCTTATCAGTCAACTGGAACGTCATGAGGTATTCTGGATCTAGATAACCAATTGTTCCCTTCACTACATTAATATTTTCATCAGCTGCTACCCTAAATATTGAGCACCCAAAATCAGAAACTTTTGCAGTAAATTTGTCACCAATAAGTATGTTGGCAGATTTCACATCCCCATGAAAAATAGGATGATCAAGTGAATGTAGGTATGCAAGTGCTTCAGCAGACTGGGCAGCGATTTCCAGTCGTATATCTAGTGTTCTAGTGGATGCATCGCTTTGGCCATGAATCAAATAGTGTAGGGTCTTATTCGGCACAAATTCATATACTAGAACAGGAACTTCAAACTGCAGACAACAACCAAGAAGTTTGACAATATACTCATGTCTCACTCGGGAGAGTATGAGCAACTCTTGTCCGAATTCCATCCTCCTATTCGCATCGATTCCCTTGCATCTCTTTATTGCCACAGGATTGTTTTCTGGATCTAGATCAAAACCTTTGTAAACAGTACCCTGACCGCCCTGACCGAGGATTGCGCTCTCCCTGAAGTTGTTTGTTGCTAACTCAATTTCTTCTCTGTCATACAACTTAAATGAAACTTGATTCTCTAATTTCATCATATCAAGTAATAATTGGCCTCCATGTTGACGAAAATATGCATCCCTTTTATTCATGAGATCTTGTCTAACCAATCGACGTTTATACTTGATCCATTCTATGCCAAGGAAAATTAGAAGGCCAACAACCGTTGAGGAACAAATTCCTGATTTTTTTAGATCAAATTAGTAAATTAAGTAAGCATCTTCATATATATACAAACACACAAAACATAATTGTAATGCATTTATACCTATAGCCAACAGTACTCCATGTGTTAGCACTTTCTGACACTGTCCAACTGAGGCATTGCCTCGGGTACCCGCAGGACAAATACATTCGAACCCACCAAGAGTATTACGACAAATCCCGTGGCAATTGTTATTCATGTTCTGATCCGTGCACTCATCAATATCTACAATTAGTCATTAAACAGAGAGAGAGAGAGAGAGTTTAAGTGAAAAATATATCATAGCAAATATAGAAACCAAAACAAACATGTATAGACTAACACTTTCATGGTAGCAGTTACTCCCTGTAGCCGTAAATAAGTATAGTTTTAGCCACTTAAGAGAACCACATGAAAAAATATGCTCATCTTTTCATGCCGTGGTCCATCTGCATAAATAGATTTTTAGACCGCATATGAAAATGAGCCTCGATTTTTAAAGGCATGATCATTTACGGTCCGTCTACAACTTATATAGGTCCTCTTATAGAAAAATAATTATGTAGTAGTTATTAACAACCAAATTTGGTAGCATCTATGTCAGGAAAGAGGATTTGATCAAAGTGGAGTTGGAGACGGAGATCGAGTTCGGAAACAGAGTAGGAATCGGCTGGAGTTCAGATCGGCTACGGTTAGGATCGGCTGAGTCTGAGTCGAGCTAAATAAGACGATATAGCCGATTCCAACAATACGACTTGTGCGCGACATCGGGTCCAAAGTTAGTGTACTGTCAACAGTAGTGAAAGGTATATTAGTCTTTTAACCTTTTTCTTAATATGTGTTTGACTAGTTCAAACTGCACTTCTTTAGAGTAGGAGGAAGCAGTACTACTAAAAACAAAGAGATATATATATATATATATATATATATATATATATATATATATATATATATATAAACAGTCGACATTCTCTTCACAAGAGATCCAAACTAATGCCTGATGCAGTTTCCCAAAATTTTTTCCCAAAAACATCACATCGAATCTTTGGACATATGCATGAACCATTAAATAAGATTAGAAGAAAAACTAATTGCACAGTTAAGGGGAAATCGCGAGACGAATCTTTTGAGCCTAATTAGTCTATGATTAGCCATAAGTGCTACAGTAACCCACATATCCTAATAACGGATTAATTAGGCTCAAAAGATTTGTCTCGCGGTTTCCAGGCGAGTTATGAAATTAGTTTTTTTATTCATGTCCGAAAACCCCTTCCGATATCCAGTCAAATATCCGATGTGACACCAACAAATTTTCTTTTCGCTAACTAAATAGGCCCTAATTGGGTGAACGAGACAATGGAACTTTTTTTGAAAGGTCCGTTTAATTTGAACCAAATCAAATAGATTGTGCGTCTACAATGTGTAGCTAAATAATACTATGTAAAATCTATTTAGAGAGGTATCTCGATTTTGCCTTAACTAGCGACGCCAACAAAGAGTAACGTGGAGAAGTCCAGCTACTACATGGTAATACATGCATGCATTTTTTTTAATATACATGTACATCCTTTTCCTCTTCAAACAAAGTTTTCTCTCAAATTACTTATCCGATCTACAATCCGATTACACCATTGTGTTTATTACAATTAAATCTTCACAACAAGATCTTACATGATTATATTACGATGAAAAAATATTTATATTTGTAAATTACTTTTATTATATATGTAAGTTACTTTTATCATATATATATAAGTTACTTTTAGAGTTGACTAAATTACTTCTTAGACATATAAAAGTAAATTTAATAGAGTCTAAAAGTAATTTAAATATATTATAAAAGTAACTTAAAACAAAACGGAAGTAATTTTGTCACGACATTAGAAGTAAATTCGTTGTAGGGATAAAAATATGACTTTATCTAGAAATTAAATTTAATCAGCACAGATCAACACACATAAGTTTAACATTTTTTAAAAGTAATTTCAATGTTAATTGGAAGTAACTTTTGCATGGTTCAAAAGTAGCTCTCTATAAATCTGTTTAATCATCGATTGTTTTTTTCTTTCATTTTTGTTTTTCATATAGAATGAGAAAAGAAGATATTATTGTATTTTTCAAGTTGAAAGGAGATACTAGATGGAGTACAAACTAGCTACCACTAGCTGTGTAGTCACATCCAATTAAAAAAGACATTCATTAAAGTTACTTTCTTTTGGTTATAAGTTACTTCTATAATATATGCAAATTACTTTTAGGCTTCATTGAATTTACTTTTACATGTATAAGAAGTAATTTAGTGAAATTTGAAAGTAATTTAGATATATTATAAAAGTAATTTATAATTTTTTATTAAAATATAATCATGTGTGATCTTGTTTTAAAGATTTAATTGTTACAAACATAATGGTGCAATCGGATCGTAAATCGGATGAGTAGTTTAAGAGAAAATTGTATTTGAAATATAGGTTGATAATGTCTCTCATAGATGAACTGGTAGCTGGTTTAGACAAACTAGCTACCACTAGCTGTGTAGTCACGTCCATAATACTAAGGTGTCCTTTTAACAAAATCAAATACTACAAATAAGAAACACCATAAGTCTAAATTAATTAATTGCTCTGATCCTCAATTAAAACCTAATAATACCCTGTTTGTTGTTTGATTATTACCTAATTAATCCTATCTTACTGTCCAAACTAACTAACACAGCAACTATTTTAATTCCTCAATCAAGAAAAGGGAACATTCACCTTGGCAACTGCTGGGATCTTCTGGGTGCAGGTAAGGATTTCCACGGAATCCCTTGGAACAATTGCAGATGTAGCCTAGCCCGCTTGGCGAGTCAAAGCACTCACTGTTTCTGCTCCTGCACGCATAGGACTCGGGACTCGCTCGCCTCGCCTGCTCGCAGGTCTCGTTTCCGATGGCCCAATCAAGCAGCAAGGGGACCTGCCCGTTGATGGTGTCGTTGAACGCCAACGAGGTGACGTACGCCGGGGTGAACCTGAACCACGACGCCGACGACTTCTCCATGAGCGCCGCGTAGCTGCAGCGGCTCACGTTGTGGATGGCCGTCGTGTTGAAGCGGTCGTCGAACCAGACGTAGTAGTACTGGAGCCCCACGGGGATGGACGTCCGGCAGCATCCGATGCCGGAGCAGGCGCCGACGTCGTCGTCGGTGACGGTGAGGTTGCCGGCCTGCAGCCGGCACGTGGCCACGCACCCGGTGGTCAGGCTGCCGACGTCGGCGTCCACGTTGTCGCCGCCGATGTAGGCGAGCGTGCGGCACCCGATGGCGGTGAACACGTTGCCGGTGTGGGAGAACCTGTACGGCGACGAGGTGAAGTCGAGCGCCCAGGTGTTGTTTTCGGGACCGTCCATGGCGCCGGTGGCCGGGTTGTAGCAGTAGGAGGAGATGCTCATCAGGATCCTGGCCTGGCCTTCCGGCAGCAAGACGCCGAGCAGCTCGACGTCCCAGATGAAGGGCTTGTACACGCCGTTGCCGGTGTCGTTGCAGCTGATGTTGAAGCCGTAGGTGCCGTGGCCCAGGGCGCAGCCGGGGGCATCGCCGTTGAGGCCGAACGGGTAAGGGATGTCGACGTCGCCGCATCTTCTCTGGCAGGCCGGCGGCGGCTGTGGTTGCGCGACGGCGAAGGAGAGCCATGCCGTAGTTGCTACGGCGCCTAGGAGGCATAGCAGAGCCGTTTTCGTGTGGATCGTCATTATTCATCGGTACTTTGCTATTGAGGAATGGAAGGAAAATGGCTAGCTTGGTATTCCTGTATTCCATCACGAAGATATACTACTTCCTCCGTCCCATAAGGGATTTTGAGTTTTTTTTTCTTGCAACGTTTGGCCACTCGTTTTATTCAATTTTTTTTTTAAATATAAAAAACGAAAAGTTGTGCTTAAAATACCGTAGATAATAAAGCAAGTCACAAATAAAATAAATAATAATTTTAAAAAATTTTGAATAAGACGAGTGGTCAAACGTTACAAGTAAAAACTCAAAATCCCTTATATTATGGGACGGAGGGAGTACCTCCGTTCTATAAAGAATATAGTTTTACACTATTTATGTCCAACGTTTAATCGTCCGTCTTATTTGAACAGTTTTTTTATTACTTCCTCCGTTTCACAATGCAAGTCATTCTAGCATTTCCTATATTCATGTTGATGTCTAGATTCATTAACATTAACATGAACGTGGAAAATGCTAGAATGACTTACATTGTGAAACGGAGGGAGTAGTATTTTTTTGTTACTATTAAATGATAAAACATGAATAGTACTTTCTATTTGACTAAATTTTTTATATATTTTTTCAAATAAGACGGAACGTTAAACATGGAAACCCACAACTGCATTTAAAATGGTACGTACAGAGGTAGTATATGTATTCATGTGGTAGATTTATGGTTGTAGCAGCTGGTGCGACTTGCAGTGCTAGTACGACCGGTACGTAGTATCAATAATATGGTTTAGAATAAGTAATATTGGACACAGTCCAGTCTAGTGATTGAAAGGCCAGTGATTCGATTTTATATAATTCTGCAGTGGACTTGTTCTGCGTCTGCTTTGTACCTACTCCTCCGTCCAAAAAGAGCATTCCAATATAAATTTAGTGAGGAGTAAAGATGATCAAAATGCTCCTCATTATCGAAAAAATTAGTAATGATGATAGGTGGGTACAGGGTTTTCGAGAGATAAAACTTCTCGTTTTATATGCTAAGGGTTGGTAGGATGATAGAAATTGGTTTCTTTTGGGACAAAATTCAAACTTCAGAAGTTGAGTTTTTTTTGGACGGAGAGAGTAATATCTCCTGTAAAAGGATGAAACACATTGATCCATAATTGTCAAAGCATGGAAGCAAAATGTTCGAGTCTACGATCTGATTCGTGCTCACATAGTTGACTTTGCGTGAGCGTTGTTGTACATTTTCTTCGACTAGGCATCGAAATCAACTGCCTGCAGTTTGTTCAATGAATGCAAAAAAGTATGAAAGGTATAGTTGGATGCCGTACGTTATATCAATAATATGGTTTACATACTACTATATATGGGGGAATAAGAACAAGGATGTATATTGCTAGTATAGTAGTATGTAATTATGCATTTCTACTCATTGCATGATCTAATCTACTTATATCATCTCATTGGGTGTTTTTGTCTATTTATCAGGACTTGCTATTTTCTACATCAAACTTACATTGTTGCTAAATTTTTCTATAAACTCGATAAAACCTAAAAAGTTTGACAAAAAAAATCAAAACGGCTTATAATATATTATAAAATGAAGGAAGTACATACAAGCTTGAGCACCGTTAATTCCTAAAATCAAAGCAAACACAAGCTTAAGTTGAGAAAACGGAATGAAATTATAATATTACAAAATTAAGGTAAAATTAGAATTAAAATTGAAATTAGGGGTAAGAACTTCCATATACTGTGAACATAAGTGCACACTATGTGCACACTGACTAGCAAATATCACAGAAATGTCTATAAAAAATTGGACATTTACTTCTAATAGTATTACACATATCTACAAAGTCTCATATTTAAATTTATTATATTTTAGCCGTAACAAAAAAAAGTTAAAATATCTGATAGTTTTAAGGATAAAAATCTATTAGAATTTTATCTTTTTTTACGGCTAAAACATAATGAATTTGAAGATAAGATTTCGCACGTAGGTGTAATATTATTAGAAGTATGCGTCTAATTTTTTTTAAATTTTGTATAACACTATAAAAAATGCCCATGCGTTGCAACGAGGAGGTTATTTGAATTACCTTATTATTATACGGTTTAGCTAAGGTGAAATTCACCGTGGGAATTTGTCTGGATTTGTTTTTTTATAAAATTATGAGCTACAATTAAGAGTTTGATCGTCTCAAGTTACCATTTCTTATACGACTCCTTCTGTATTTAGAGAACGAACTTAAAACCATCTCAAGCATGGATTTGTATTTCCAAAAGCGAGTGAATTTAAAAACCGACTCAAACACAGATGACATATCAAAGTACCAACAAAAACATCTTTAATTTTTATAATAGTAAAGATTTATATAAAAATTTGAATAAAAAGAACGGTGAAAGAATCAACAGTGTCATATATTAAAAAACGAGGCAGTAAGAACCAAAAATATATTTTTTTCTCCATGTAAAGAATTCATCTGACGATTGCCCTATAAACAAAAACTCAAGTTGTCTAGATGGCAGGAAAACTAAATAATTTGTTCTATGCGTATCCATCTAATACACGATGAGTAGATCTTGTCGTTGCTGCTGGCAGGTACATGCCTTGGTTGTTCGCCTCGCCACGACTGAACCATCGGCCTCAGGCCTTGGAGCGCACCCGGCCGCTTCCTAGCTGCTAATCAAAACGCAGCCTCAACCAACTGCGCTAGTCGACAGTCGAACAATCTTCAGGTGTGTACTTACGATACTCTTGCGTATAGCACTCCATCCGTTTCAAAATATTTCATACCATTGACTTTTTGGCACATATTTGACCGTTCGTCTTATTAAAAAACTTTTATGAAATATGTAAAATTATATGCCTACATAAAAATATATTTAACAATGAATCAAATTATAGGAAAATAATTAATAATTACTTAAATTTTTTGAATAAGACGAACGGTCAAACATGTGCTAAAAAGTCAACGGCGTCAAATATTTCGAAATAAAGGGAGTATATCTGTGTGTGTATATATAGTTATAGTATATACATAGATCGGCGGGCTCTAATTCAGACGATTCGGAACGTAAATGAACCGGATTTTGCACCGCTGCGTGGAAACGTGATCTGAGATCAATCGTGCATCGTTGCGTAGCTTGTGAGAGCTGGGGAATCGGACAACGCCTGACTGAAACCAAATTGAACTTATAGGACTGCGGTTGAAAAAAAACCAGGAGAAAATGGAGGTGTGGGGAGGCCGTGTGGAAGTTGGACGACTTACCAAAGCATGAGGCAAAAACATCTTCAATTTTTATAATAGTAGAGATTTACTAGTTGGTGTGTACCGAAAGCTTGTGTCACTACTGGAGAAACCATCTTTTGTCGGTCGTCCAAAAACCACAATAGTCTCGGTTTGAATAGTAACCGGGACTAAAGATCATTTTTAGTCCTGGTTAAAAAAAATTTGATCTTTAGTCCCGGTTGGTGTTTTTAGTCCCGGTTCAAAAAAGTTACCAGATCTAGTTAGGCCCTAATTAACTTTAGATATACCCCAACCGGGAACAACAAAAATCCTCCCGAGCCGCGCGCGCGCCAAGTCCGAGACTTATCGATCCCCTCCCCTTCCTCTCTCCTTGTTTAATATCGGCCTTATCCTTCTCATCTCGATCCAACAACCAAGCGCATGCACTTCCCCTTTCCTCTCCTCTTCCTCCCCCTTCCTCTCTCCTGCCCCTCCCCACGAAGTTCTCTACTAGTACTCTTGCTCTCTGGGTCGGCAGCAGCTGGGAGGGCGTGGCGGCGGCGGCCGCCAGGCGGGCACGGTGGCGGTTGGGTGGGAGCGGCGGCGGCCGCCGGGCGGGCGCAGTGGCGGCTGGCGGGTGGGAGTGGCGGCATATGCATGCATGGAGGCCGACCGGAGATTTGTCCTTTTTTTTTAAGAATTTGTGATTCATTGTATTGATTGAGATGAAGAATTTATGATTCATTTGATGGATTGAGATGTATAATTTCTTTTTTTTAGAATCTGCCATCCATTACATGGATCTGTGATGTATTTAATTTATGGTATTTAGAATGTTAGTTTAATTTGGGGATATGTATTCCCCTGGATTTGGGAGAAAATCACTAGGAAAATAAAAACAATGAAAAAAAATAGAAACTAACCGGATTGCCGCTGCCCCCGGGAGTCATCTTTAGTCCTGGATTCGTAGTGTCGGTTGGAAAACCAGAACTAAAAAGGGGTTCCCAACCAGGACTATAAAAGATTGTCCAGTAGTGTGTATATATAGGATATATATACGACCCCGTATATTGGCCATTGGAGTGCAAGTCTGAAAGATCAGATATTGTTACGTGGTTGTGACCTGAGAAGTTTAAGCAAAATAGACAAAAGTCGATCTTGTGAGATCAGATGTACACGTGATGCTTTGAATGGCAAAAAGTTACTACCACATCTACATCTATCCCCGTCAACGCAGCCGTCACGGATCATACCATAACTATCGATCGTCTACAACAGTCCAAGATGTGAGGCCTAAAATATTGACGAGCCGCAAGTACTGATTAGAGAAGCTGCACGAGATATATAGCAGAGGTTAAATAATTTGATCACAACTGGCAATAACGAGATATAGACAACGGTAGGATGATATAGGCTTTTTACTTAATAACTAGGAAGAAAGCCCGCGCACATGCGGGGAATTTATTTACTGTTTATAAAAAAAAACTAAATGAAGCTTTGCCTCGCTATATTTACTATAAAGAATGCTCCCTCTGTCAAAAAAAAAATACTCACTTCTATGTTTGAATCTGGTCATATGTATCCATATTCAAATTCAAAAGTGGGTTTTTTTGACGGGGGAGTAAACCATAAATGTTGACATACTAAATAATAAATAATATGAATATCTATCCTATCCAAACAAAAATCTTTTTGTTTTCACTCATCACCACTATTTACTATCATTGTCTTAAAATATGAAGGTCTTTTTAATAGATAGAATTATATATGTACCAAAAAATAAACCCAATGCATCATTAATACAAAAAAGGTTCATCTCTACCTCATTCCAAATACCATGACTTACAGGTATCCAAATCTATATATAAATATTTAAATATACCGCTTCTACCAATTAACAGGATGAAATCATTAAAATTATATATGAATGCCTCTCTAAAAGTCGGGTGAAGCCGATTGTAGCCGTTAAGAATTTTTCTTTGATGCCTTTATTCTTGGGTTCCGCATTGATTTAGTCGAGCTCCTCGAGATAAGCGTAGAGTATAATTTTATAATGGATTGTATTGGTAAGTAGGTCAGTTGAGATCCATGCTTGGCATCATTTAGGGTGTGAGTGAAAGAAGATGGAGATGATGAAAATTGTTTTTTTTTATGTCTTTGAGTCGATTTATTGTATAGAGGAGACATAATTTATTTTCTCTTTTAAAAATTAGCTCGGTTGATCATTCGACTCTACTTCAAATTTAATAGCTTCAGTCAATGGTGAGGACCACGTAAAAAATATTTGCTCAAACTGTGATCTTTGCTAACATATGAGTTAATACAAGTTTTTATTTTTTTATTATATTATACATCTATTTCACCAATGCTTGTTCGAAGGAATATTTGTCCATCATAGAGATAGGGTGTATGTAAGTGTATCCATAGAGTGCATCTGCACGCATTTAGACGAGCTCATATTATTGCTTTTACATCGTTAGTAAAAAAAATACTTCAAGTAAATTGATGAGAAGAGGGTAGAGCAACGGGTGGCATGAGGCGGCGTCATGGCGTGTCTTCTCTTTCCATATCGCTAGGAGTTTTCGCTATGCATATGATCAATTTGGGAAAAACCTTATAGTTGGAAAGAGGAAGAAAACTTCTAGATGGGACAGATCATATACTATTTTTTTTTATCTATTGTGCACGTATGTAGGAGTTGTGTATGTATATAAGTACAGCTTGGATAGTTTTTAGGGCAAAGGTATTACTGTCATATATCTAATTTAATGGTTGAAAATAATGGATCGCCGATTTTGAGTGTAAATAGATGAATAGATGTTTTGCTTTTTTAATAACTTTTTCTAGATTCTATCTAATTAGAGCATCACGTGATATCTTATGAGCGTCTATAGGAGTGTAGGAATGCTATTACTCATAGTCGCAATCTAATTGTAGTCAACTATTATTTTTGGTGGATTGGTTGCATCCTCTACTTACCTATCATTTGTTGACAGTTACGTAGTTAGTATTGCTCTTTATCTTCGGTGCCTGATGACACACATGCTCATTAGATCTCAGCTAATCGTTATATGCACTGTGCACAGAGACCTCATAAGTAATATGACTTGACGATTAGTGAATATGGCTTGTATATAAAACTTACATATATGGTATATGGGATCAATGAGGATATACGATTGATATTTTAGGCTAGAATTGACCAAGTATATTGTATAGTACATATTGTGTTGGTATCTAAGTAATAAGTAATAAGTTTAAGAGTGTGTTCTAAAATGCTTCTGGGATACTCCCTTATTTGTAGTGAGCACTTTTTTAACGGCTAAGCGGTATAATAAAAAATTAACAAATAAATAATATTACTACTTATTAAATCATAACATTAAAATTATTAATAGTATAATTAATAAAAAAAACTTTCCTTATTTTTATGAATAGTGTTGATGGTTAGTGCACTAATATTTGCCAAGTTTATATTATATTTTTGGTAATTTTTTTAATTATTAAGTATTTGATTGGTAGAGTGTAATTATAATAATTTAGTAATATTATTCTTATATAACAGTATTTTCTTATAGTAGGGAGTAATTTTTTTTAATGTTACTCATAACTGGAGTTGTTTTTATTTTTCAAAATGCATTTCTAATTTAACAATACATGTTATTAAGTGATATACATTTATATAATTATATAATGTATATTATCCACTTATTTAGATATTTTATAAATATTTTGATGACGTGCGTATAGTACAATACAACTCAAAATAACTTATATTTGTACAACTATGGGCTGAAGCCTGAAATTATTAATGTGGTTTTTATCTCATGTGCAACGTATATACTCCGAACTATATGGGCTGAAATATGAATTTTATTTTTCTCATGATGTGCTCGTGAAAAAGAAAAATAAAAAGAAGGCGTGGGGCCCACGTACAAAATATGTACGTACTTGACGTACGTACACGTACGTGCCATGTGTGGCTTTTTAAAGATAATAAATCTAATTGACATTTTTATGCTATATCTAATGGTTAAAAATAATATTGGGTCCACCAGATTAAATAAAAACCAATGGCTAGATGTTTTGCTTTTTTTATAATTCTTCTAATTTATTAGAGAGCCACGTGGCGGTATAGGAGCATTTGTATGGGTGCCACGTGGCGGTTTCAGAGCGTTTGTAGGAAGTTTAACGGACTTTTAGTATATAATAACTAGGAAGGTAGCCCGTGCAAATGCGCGGGCACCTTATTGAACAGTGTTTGAAATTTTGTGATGAATGTTTATGTATAGGATTTTTTTTATACTCTTCTAAATCTATATTTATCAATATTTTTTTGGATTGTTTTGGAAGTTTGTTTCGATCACTAGACGTACGGGCGTGCGTTAAGAGGGAACATGTTTCTGGATATTTGTCTATATGCATATGTAACTATAGAGGTAAGTTGGACCGATGGGAACGTCAGATCCTTTGAGGGGGTGTCTTAGACATCCTAGTGCAATTAGGATGTGGTCTATGTTTTTTTATTGAAAGGATTTGATATGTGTTGTCCATAAGCATTGTGTGCACATGATTAGTAGTACTATCTTGCTATTTAAGCAAGAGTGGCCAACTTGTAAGGTATTGTCCCTCCAACCATATCATTTTTGGGTTGACTATTTTATGCGAAGCGAGAATGAAAGTGTAAGCGGGGTGATATTTATAAGTAAGCGTGCCAATTGGATGGAGGCTGGGCTGCCTTGTTCTGAAGAATGGGCTGTTACAAATTGTAAACTAAAATTACTTGCATCATGTCGTCTTAAATTTATGAGAAAAATATGTCGCAATAATGGAGCTGGTTCATATGAAAATATTATTTTTATACTACATGTTTTTATTTTTAAAAATATTTAGCATCTTAGTTTAAACTTTTAAGTAATATTTTTTCTTGTATACAAAATATGCCTTTGTAGATTTTACGATATATTAATATAAGAATTTTTCTATTAAAAATATGATAATATGACTTCTTTATCTAATTAAACAAATACTCATGTACTTCTATTTACTACTACTACCTCCATCCATAAATCGAAGGATTTAAATTTTATATCCTAAAATATAAGGAATTATTAATACTACTCGTTCCATCTGGTCATTCTTCATTTAATTTTTATCCAACATTACTCTAACCATTTTCTAACTCTCTACGTACCCCTTATTTAATGAGCCTTATTTAATCATGGGTATCATAGTATTTTTTTCATTCCTCCTTGATTTCTACTCCCTCCGTACCAGAATATAAGAAGTTTTAGAGTTGGATACAATTATTAAGAAAGTAAGTAGAATTAATTATTAAGAAAGTAGGTAGAATTAATAGGGAGATGTTATGTTGGGTTGAGAAATAAAGGTAGGTGAGAAAAGTGAAAGGTGGAGGATTGTGATTGGTTGGGACGTGAATGTTGGTGGTAATGTACCGTAAGTGCTAAAAGTTGTTATATTTCGGGATGGAGGGGGTATAAAATTTTAGGATCCATTATAAGACGGAGATATATAGTAATAAAAAAGAGCTTCATTCATAGACGGATTTATTTGTACCTTATAGATTGATTTAGCTTAAATAGACCCGGTATACAAGTTGGGAAATATAATTAAGTTGGTAGAAAGTTGTTAGATGTCTAATGGTTGAAGTAATTAGTCTACCAATTTTATTAAAAAATTAAGGTGGATATTTTTTTCAGGGTAATTTTTTGGATCTTTTATTTAGTGGTTAACTTAATTGTTGTAAGGAAAACAAAGAGGCGAGATCCAGTGGGTTTGTTTAGTCCGTGAGCAGGGAACTGGATACATGTGCTGTACATACGCACTCTGACGGCCTGATCGATCAGTAGGTGTTTTTAATATATAGATCTAACAGTTTAAAATAAGGTAGATCAGTTTGGGTAAGATGACTTCAGCTCAATAATGCATACTCCTGCCATAGTTACTACAATGTAGCCAGTTGAGATCCATGCTTGGCACCCTTTAGGGTATGAGTGAGAGAAAATGGAGTTGATGAAAATAGTTTTTTTTATGTCTTGAGTTGATTTATTATATAGAGTATATATAGTTTGTTTATGGTGTTAATCGATACTACTAAATTTTAGTGGTATATATATAAGTTTCTCTTTTAAAAATTAGCAGGGTTGATCATTGGATTCTACTTCGAAAAATCTAATAGCTTCGATGGTGAGGACCACGTAAAATTTTTTTTCTTAAACTGTGATCTTTTGCAAACATACAAGTTAATATAAGTTTTTATTTTTTTCGTGTATTATACATCTAATTCACCAATTCATGTTTGTGGGGATTAATATTCGATGAAATTTATTAAAATTATTTGTGCTAAATGTTAACACTATTTTGATGGGGACGACATAAAAAAAAGATAAATGTAGTTACATGTTTGTTTTTTTCTAGCGTAGTAGTTTCTAGTATGGACGTTTGTTTTTTTCTTTTCAGATAAATATTTGTCTATCATAGAAATTGGGTTTGCGAATTTGTATTCATAATGTGCATCCGCATGCATTTATGTGAGCTCATGTGATTGCCTTTTAAATTGTTAGTAAAAAAGTATTTTTAAAAATTTGATGGGAAGAGGGTGGCATGAGACTGTGCCGTGGCAAGGAGTGATCACTGCATATATGCTCAATTTAGAAAAACACCTTAATCCAGAAAGAAAGGGAAAACAACCATATGGGACAAATCATATACACACTCTTCTTTTTTTTTCTTTTTTATATATCTGCGTAGGTATGTACATAGGAGCTGTGTATGTACGTAAGGAGGGATTAGATGGTTTTTAGACAGAGGGATTATTATCATAGATCTAATTTAATGGTTGAAAAATAATGGATCACCGATTTTAGGTGTAAATCGATGAATAGTTATTTTTATTTTATTTTACAGTTTTTCTTAGATTAGTTCTAATTAGAGCATCACATGACATCTTAGAAGTGTTTGTAGGAGTATAGAAATACTATTACTCATAGTCACAATCTACCTATAGTCAACTATTGTTTGCGGTGGATTGGTTGCATCCTCTACTTACCTATAATTTATTGATCATTACACACTTAGAATTGCTCTTTATCTTCGGTGTTTGATGACATACATGCTCATTAGATATTAGCTAACCGGCCGTTAGGTGCATTGTGCATGAATACCCCATAAGTAATATGACTTGGTGATTAGTAAATAGTGACTTATATATATAACTTGCATATATAGGGATCAGTGAGGATATACGATTGATATTTTAGGCTAGGATTGACCAAGTATATTGCATAATACATATTAAGTTTTTAATACATAAGTAATAAATTTAAGACAATGTTGTAAAGTGCTTATAGGATTAGCTACTCCCTATTTATTTGGTTGAAATTATTTATTTGGTTTTTATCTCATGGGAGTGAAAAAGAAAAAGAAAAAATAAAAGAAAGGGAGGGGGGGAGGTCGTACACTAACGAAGTATACGTACATGAGCGTACAAGTACACGAGCGATCGATCAACGTGGACGTGTGGCTTTCTGAATTCTAAAGATGAATTAAATATATTTGGTATTTTTAGATATAACAGTTAAAAATATAGGTCCACCAGATTAAATAAAAATTAATAGCTAGATGTTTTAAACGCCACTTGGCAGTCTAGGAGCGTTTGTAGAGATGCCATGTGGCGGCTTAGGAGCGATTGTAGGAAGTTTAATTGACTTTTAGTACATAATAGATAGATAGATTTACGGAGTTGCTAGAAATATGGCACCATATGCTACAGTCGATTTTTTTTCAGCCACTTACACATTAGTTACACCTCATTTACACCCCACTTACATATGTAATTAGTACGTAATTTTCGAATTTACATATGTAATTTTTGTACTTACATATGTAATTTTGAGACTTACATTATAAATACACTAAAATTACATATGTAATTTAGGGACTTACAATGTAAATACATGCCGACTATTTTTTGATGAAAAATATGGTGCCATAAATATAGCTACACCCTAGATTTATAAGCGGCCTACTTATTAGTTAACTTGATACTTTCAATTTTACTGTAGTTAACACAGTATGAGAGCTGCTAGATGACGGTATACCCTTATAAAACGGTATACCCTTATAAAACGGTATACTTTCTAATTTTGATAAGAAAGCAAGACGTGCGCTCATCCGCATATGACTCCTCTCACGGCAATAACGCGTTGCCTACCTAGGTGTCTTACAGTGCTCCTAGCTGGCGCGTGATCTCGTTGTGCCACGGCGGATTCGCGTCAACATGGAGCGGGCGACCGCGCCTCAGCTAGGTTTCTCGGCCCCTAAGTGAGCGACACAGAACCTCGCCAAAACGAGGGTGCACAGCAAAGAGAAGACGCGGGTCGTGCACACTGTGGGCAGCGTAGCCTCGCGCTCGCGTGCCCTAGCGCCCAAAATCTCCTCCCACCGCAGCAAAATCCCCGATTCGCCCTCCTGAAATCCCCTCCCGCCACAGCATTATTTCTCCCGCCACAGATCGCATTGGAAGAGAAAAGGCAAGAAAATCTTGGGGATTGGAAAAGAAGAACAAATCAGATTCAACAAGATAAAAAAGAAAAAGAAAGCAAAACCATCATAGAAAAATACGACGACTGGGTCATGCTCGACTCCGACAACCCCGCCTGCTCCGACTCTGATGACGAGGAGGACGACAACGAGGTGGGGAGCGACGCTGACGGTGCGGCAACCACTGGCGCCGGCGCCTCCCTCGCACGTCAGTTGCCGCGGCGTCAGCGCTGCTCATGTCCACTAGCGCCACCGCCGACTTCGCCTCCCCAGCCCGCGCACGCACCGACGAGGAGAGGAGTCCTCTAGTGCGCGTCGGTCGCCGCGGCGTCGGCACCTCACCTCCCCGGTGTCCCTCCTGGGCGCCATAGCGTGCAGTGGGTGCGGCGCTGGCGGCGCGGTCGACGGCAAGGCGAGGCACAGGGCGGTGATGTCCCAGGCGTCCCCCGCGAGGGAGAAGAGCACGACGAAGAAGGAGGAGACGGCGAAGGGGAGGAGAAGCGAGCGGCGCGGTCGACAGCGAGGCGAGGCGCACGGCGGTGGCATCCCCGGCGTGCCGCCGCGGCGTGGGAGGCGTGGCGGCGTGGGAGGAGAGGAGGAGGCGCGGTGGTGCGGGAGAGAGGAGAAGGAGGCGGTCGTGCCGAGGAGAGGTGCAGGAATACTCTTGCGAGTAGTAGGTGAGGACCACGCTGAAGGGTAGTTGAGAGAAATAAATTTCGTTCCGCTCTGTAGTAACACGCCTAGGGTCACGCCCACTGTGGGCTTGATACCCTTTATCAGTGCCTCCATCCAATTAACCGACACATATATGGGTGCTTACACTATGGGGTGGGTGTCTTTGGGTCAACTTTTTAGGCTAGGGGTATGGGTCCCATAGCTTGCACTGTGAGAGGCCTTAGGCTGTACCTACACTACTCCGTGCATAAGCACAGCCATGAAGAACCTGCTAGAGTTTATCAGTTCACCAACTAGTCTGATGAGACCTGCTAGAGCTGTCTCTTAATGGGCCATATACCTCATCCTACATGTATCATACTTGTTGATATATATATATCTTGCAAATATCGTCACTCACCACTACCTTATAATGTATAGTCACTCGTTGATACCTGCAAGTATCATCACCGGTACCTAGCAGGTAATATACACTCATACTTGGTAGGTACTATCATCAATACATACATGTATCATCATTAGTACCTGATAGGTACCATCACTAAACAGGGAGTTTCATCATTGGTACTTAGTATCATCGTACTATAAGTATCATTGTTGGTACCTTAAAAATATCATCACTGAACAGCATGCAAATATCAACATGCAAAAAAAGAATAACAACATCAACAACATCCTAGAAGCAGCGCCTCGATGGTTGTCGTCGTTGCAGGAGGTCATCGCTAGATTCAGGCACGCCATCATCGGATCTGCCTCCACCGCCGCTTCCTTTCTTGACCACCACCACCATGGCGCACTCCTCAACGAGTTCCTCCTGCCAGTGTGGATGAAGATCGGAACAATCTCAGTTCTGGCCAGGAAATGATGGTCGCAGTCGATGTCCTGTCGCAACTATCACCGACACAGTAGCACCTGAGGCAAGCCATAGACGGATCCAATAGTGAGGCTATTGGATATGGGACCACGATGCCGAGCTCCACAGCCACCGCAGCTACTAAGTTCCACCGCCGACAAGCCCCCCGCAACCACCAAGCTCGGTCGTCGAGCCAGCACCTGCCGCTGTTGAACCCCGCCACCACTAGCTTGTATGCATGGTAGGTAGAGGGAATGAAGGACGTGGTAGTGCGAGAGGATAGGTTTGAAACTTTTGGCTGGGAGAGGATGGTATTGAGGTACTTAGAAAGATGGGGGCATGGGGCTAGCTGCCTGCATAGCTGGGTGGTGCACTTTTAATATAGCGATTTTTCTTTGTGCGGGTGGTTCTCTTTAGCAGCTGTCTAAAAAGCTTACGTAGTCTATTTGCGTATGTGAAAAATTGGTTTTTCGATAAAAATATTCGGTACTAGGACCATAACACACATGATGAACAAAAATTTTGAAATGAGGATTACTTTACTAAAATAGCTTTGAACGCCTCAAGAAAAATATCGGGGCGTTACAGAAGTCAACTAAATTCGCTTAATCACAAAACAACCCATGCATGTAAGTTTCGTGGCCCCGTAACAGTATAGCTGTTCAGCTATTCCCTGCTCATGTTGACTGTTCCATTTCATCATGATCCTCATATGTACGCTCCATGATAATCCGCCCCCCCCCCCCACGCGCGAAACCCAGCCACATATGGTCTTCTTTATTGGATACTCTCTCTGTACCTAAATATAAGAAATTGTAGTGAGATGTGACATATTCTAGTACAACGAATCTGGACAGAAGCCTGTCCAGATTCATTAGACTAGGATGTGTTACTAGCTTCCAATCAAAATCCTTTATATTTAGGGACGGGGTCGGGGGAGTACTAAAGTAATGAAATATCCTATTGATGGTAGAACTCGTGGGACTAGCTAGGACAACAAGGCTGGAAGTGACAAACATTCGATAATAATGTACATTACATGCTTTCTAACATAAATTCTCCATTCTTCAGAACATTGCAGTTCCAATTGTTGTTCCCGGTTATTCCTGACCCCAAAGCAATGCCCACCCCTCCAATTACTCCAATAGCCTAGTCCTTTGTAGATTGTGATGGGTAGCAATTTCACTTTCAAACACTACCTGTAGATAAATCAATTATAGACCCATCAAGAAGGTCCGTGTGGTTAGAATCCTTGATGCTTCCCATTCTAAGAATATATATGTACCGTCTTGTGCACATATGACATGTTCTATCTTCTATTTGAAATGCTGGCTAATGAAATACGTGACCGCTATTTATAGTCTGTTCACCCGGAGAAGCGGCATCACCTGGTTTGCTGCAGTACTGTTCATTCTTTCGCTCAACTACCAAAACCAAAAGATCCCTACCTTGTAGTGGTTTTAGGCCATTTATTTATCCAAAATTGACTCCAGTACTCTTTGATACATGTTTGGCAAGACATATGACTTGCTTTTCTACTACTCGTAAAAGTTTAAATACATTCTCGTAATCTTGGTATAATTTTGCTTAACGTAGAGAAATTTTTCTTCCAAATGCATCAAATTAAGTTGATGGCCATGCTGATTGATCGATATCGATGTTACATTATGAAATGGATTTGGCCTGGTTAAATACTCCAGGCGAGTGTCCAAAGCACATGAATTTGGTATCCTCATCCAGACTAGTACTAGAACCCAAGAGAGAAGAAGTAAGCAAGTGGGCGGAGAAGTAAGTGAAGGAAAAAGAAGAAGGCGGCGCATGGCTGTTTATATGCACGGGGCAGTAAATTGATGTGTTGTGATAATTGAAGCCACTCTAGGCTTTGTTCTTTTGTGCTAATTGGAACCCTCCCTTTCAGCACGGGAAACGGAAAAGCACATTAACATATGATTAATTAAAACTAACTTAAAAAATAGATTAAGGGGGTGTTTAGATCAGGGCGTAAAGTTTTGACGTTTCACGTCGGGTATTATATAGGATATTCGGACACTAATAAAAAAACTAATTACAGAATCCGTCAGTAACAGCGAGATGAATTTATTAAGCCTAATTAATCTGTCATTAGTAAATATTTACTGTAGTACCACATTGTCAAATCATGAAGCATTTAGGCTTATAAGATTCTTCTCGCAAATTAGTCGCAATCTGTGCAATTAGTTATTTTTTAGCCTATATTTAATACTTCATGCATGTGTTTAAACGTTTCATGTGACGGGGTGTAAAATTTGTGTGTGGAACCAAACAGGGCCTAATATAATTTTTTAAAGCAACTTTCCTATATATTTTTTTTGCAAAATACACCATTTGATAGTTTGAAAAGCGTGCACACGAAAAACGAGAAAAACGAGAAGAGGGAGTTGGAACCATTCCAAAGAAAGCAACCTAAAGAGTCATTCAGTGCACAAATATTGCCCATGATGAAATAAGTATTAGAGCAAGTTTAATAGTATAGCCAACTGCTAGCTCCAATTCATTTATAACCAATCTAATAGCTCATTCATACAATAGCTATATACTATACTATTAATATCTGGCCCCACTTAACATACACACAGTGCATCTTAGAGTCCGTGCTACAGCTGGCTATAAATCTGTAGCCCGTTGTTCTTCTCTCTCCTTATTTATCTCTTTAAAATATATTTGTAGCTAGCTTATAGCCTGCTATTGTGTATGTTCTTAGTAGCAAAAAACTTTCACCTTTAGGCCTTGTTTAGCTCCCAAAATTTTTTTCTCAAAAAACGTCATATCGAATCTTTGAACACATGCATGGAGCATTAAGTATACATAAAAAGAAAAACTAATTGATCTTCTGAGCCTAATTAGTCCATCATTAGCCATAAGTACTACAATAATCCACATGTGCTAATGACGGATTAATTAGGTTTAATAAATTCGTCTCGCGGTTTCCAGGCGAGTTATGAAATTAGTTTTTTCATTCGTGTCTGAAAACCCCTTCCGACATCCGGTCAAACGTCCGATGTGACACACAAAATTTTTTTATTTCGCGAACTAAACACACCCTTAAGCTGCTAATTCAATCAGAATGAATCGTCCGCTTAGCCGTGTAGGTACTCAAGCTTGACAGAGTTTTGAAGGCAATCCCAAACACTCGTGTGGGAGAGCCAAAGCTGTGCAGAACAAAAGGTGGGAGATGTGTAGCAACGAAGAATCAGATAGATGAACAGAAGTGAGTTCCTCTCTGTTTATCCCGTAGGTGGATAACGTCTCTGAATTAATCGTGATTGATATTCATGAACTTGCCTTTTACCAGAGTAACGAGAGTAACGTAACAGAAACGTGAGTGTCCATCGGTTTCGCTTTCTCGTAAAAACAGAAACGTGAAGAAAACGAGCGGCCACCCTGCCACGCCCCGACCAGCTCTAGGACGCGCGTGCGCGTTGCATTCTCACCACCAACTCAACCACTGAAAGGTGCTCTCAATTACTCCCTCCATTCCCTTTTGATCTATATATTTTAAAAAACAGAAAATTCCATATTAATCAGCGGATTAGAAAAGAGCTCCTGAAATCTCGCGCGAAGGGCGACGCTTCGTATCGCTCGCCTCGTTTCCATCAACGCCGCGCCACATGCAGCACGCCCTCTCTGGCCGAGTTCCAATTCTTAAGCCTCTTCGTTTACTCCCGCATGCAGCACACCTCTCTGGCCGCTTGCGTCGCGCTCGCCTCCGCTGCTCGCGTCGAGCTCGCCGCCACTGCTCGCAGCCGCCGCTCGCATCGCGCTCGCGGTCATGGCTGACCCGCTCGCCTCGCTTGCTCGCGCCATGGAGGTGGTGCCAGACTCAGAGATGGAGGTAGCGCCGGTCTCGTCGGAGGTGTTGCTGGACTTGGAGTAGTAGTTAATTTAGGCTGTGTGTTTGATACCTGGGGTTAGGGGTTAGGAACCCAACTCTACTGCACGGAAAACGGAGTAATCCATTAACACGTGATTAATTAAGTACTAGCTATTCTTTTTTTAAAAATGAATTAATTTGATTTTTTAAAGCAACTTTCGTATAGAAACTTTTTAAAAAAACCGTATTATTTAGCAGTTTTAAAAGCGTGCGAACGAAAAACGAGAGAGATGAGTTGGGAACCTCATGAAACGAACGCAGCCATACTGTGATACTACTCTCTCCATTCCAAATTGATCTACATATTTCATAGGTATACCAAGAAAAAAAAAGCTAATAACTCTCTCATACTATATTTACTCTAGCAACAAACTCGATGCATGCACCATCCTCACTATTTTCTAGCCAATAGCAAATTAAGATATTGCATGTAGGTTATAAATACTTGTGTGCATGGATGTATGCATCAATGTTCATTTACTCCAATACACAAATAAGGAATAGACTTAATGAATGAACACAAATATATAGATCATTTAGGAATAACCTCAAGAAAATTATATGTAGATCAATTTGGAATGCAGGGATTATCTCATTGGTTTTCAAGGTATTATTAATCCCTTAACATAAATAATGAGGCTTTGAAATTACTGGAATTAAACTGGGTCCAGTCCTTTTAATTCTAACAAATTAAGTACTAGTATATTTATTAGTACCTTGCTACACGGAGCCATTGCTCTGGATCTCTCCTCTCAATTTACATGTCAGGCTCCCCGCAACTCATCCACCCATCAAAATTGATTAGTTCGACGACATGACCAATCAGGTTGGAATACTGAACCGAGGAAGAGTGTAAGGGCAGCAGTTACTATGCATGCATAGAGGTTGAGCCAATCTTAAGCATGTATAGTATCTAACTGTACAGACTTTTTAATCCTTTCTTCCTCTACGAATTGGAAATTAACTTAAGCCGCAAAGAAAGGATTTTAAAAGTAAAGCAAAATAAGCGACTAGGGAACAAAAGTATACCGGTAGCTCCAATATGCAGAACAAGTAACTGCAGTGAGGAGTGATTTGCTCACTGGGTTTCACTTGTGCAACGGGAGATGACCAAATATCGCGATCATTCCAGATCATCAGAGCAACTATATGTTTTCCTGATGTCGCTCATCCCTAATTACCTACCTACTCCTTAATTAGTGAGTGCACCGTGTATGCATGGAGCTTCACTATAAAAATAGATAAAGGTGTGTAGGTAGACTAGATAGTCAAGATATTGCACCGAAATCAACTCTGGTAAACAAAATATTTTTTTTGAAAAAAAACAAAGAAAGTGGGTCATGAATATATAGTGCAGTACTACAAAATGAATGTGGCAAGGGGTATAAGCTATTCCTGCTTTGTTTTCTTCAGACGGTGCGTGTGTCTATATGTGTGTGTGTGTTGGGTGGGGGGGGGGGGGGGGTGGTGTGTAAGAAAGTAAGAGCATATGGTCACCTATAGAAAACTAAAATGAACTATTGATCGATGAAATGTTCATTGAATTGACTTCATTGAATTGACTTGATGAAACATACGGCAAAATGGCTTCATTGAATTGACTTGAGCGGCACCAACTCTACTCAAGGGATGAAATGTTCTATTAATCAACATATAGGGAGTAAATGTATTTGAGAAAGTTTAATAATGTAGCCAACTACTAACTCTAAAAATTAAAATATCATGTATAGCCAGCCAAATAGCTCACTCATTACAATAGTTAGTTGTAATTATATATTGCATCATTAATACAACTAATCCACACATCTCTGTCACATAATTTATTGGAGCTAGCTCATGGTGTAGCTGTCTATAAATCTGCAGCCCGCTTTTATTCTCTCATCTCCTGTCTCATCCACATAAGCACAAATATAATGTGGTAACTTGTACAACCTATGTATATCACCCTATTGTACTCGCTCTAATACCGATTAGCAGTGTTTGTGGCAAGATACAACCTTTTTATGTGATTGAACAGCTTTTAATAACATTAGATTAATGGGCAAGGGACCATCAATTAAATAATTATTAGGGTGCCATTTGACATATCAACATTTAAGTTCTACGACAACGGGCTTGTTCGTTTGGTCCAACGGCTTCATCCAAAGAAATTTAATGGTCATCTCTACTTTATGCACTACAGTGCGATTGACGGCAGCTGGGAAGCAAAGTACTGTAGTGAGCCAACAGAGCAGGAACGGAGCGAGGAGGCGCCGTTGGATGGACGTCAGGCCGTCGGTGGAGATGTTGCTGAGGCAGCCGCGACGCTGATGCTGTGCGCCACGTGCTTAGCAGCTGTTATGAGGCCGACGCACTGCTGGTGGGAATCACGGCAGTAATGAAGGATGCTAAAAGCTAATTTATGCAAGATACGAAATCAAATGGAGAGATTAACACAAAGGTGGTAGCATTAATCATAATAGCCTCGTACAGGCAAATTAGACAAATAAGACAGTACTACAAACACACTGACTTAACACATGCAGTAACAGACAGATCATAGAAACACACAGACTGCTACATAACATATCCACAACAGCCATGGCTATGTTATTTATTTTAAACGGTGCGCCCTAAAAACCAACTAGTTGTAAACCTCATCAGCAATAGCGTCGCGGACTGTATTCATTGCTTCCGTACTGTTGGGTGCATCGTACTAGCCGCGTAGAGGTGGAGCGTCTGAAATTTGGGTACCCATTGTACAATGGGTTTTGTGTAAGGAAATGGGTGTCGGAGCTGTCAATCCTGAAGTTATGGAGAGCGAAGGTAGAATGTATAATCTTGGTATGATCGTCACTCCTAGGGAAGTAAGGTAATTCCCTCAGGATTCTCCACTGGCTTTTGATGACTCCAAATGCCCTTTCCACTGTGTTACACAGTGAACTGTTCATGTAGTTGAAAGTCTCTTCCCTTCCATGCGGCAAGGCTGCTTCTGTATTACCCCCAAATTCATCCAAGTGGTACCGAAAATGTGGGTATGATGGTAGGAATCCATACCGGCTTGCATATCCTGAGTCCACAAGAAAATATTTCCCTGCACCAAAAAATAAGCAAACTCATTTTTTTTTTGTGAAAATAGGCAGTCAGCTTTGCATTTGTGTAAGATTAAATTTAAAACTTACCCCATGGTAGCCTTGGGAAAGCAAAGGGATAGCTCCGTACTGCTTCTGTCAGTACTCTTTGGTCATGCACAGACCCTGGCCACCCAGCATCTGCAAAAATGACACGGTCGTCCCATCCAACAACAACAAGAACATTCCTAGAAGTAATGTGGTGACAGTTCCTATGTTGAATGGAATCATCCACTGCTACAATGCAAGGAATGTGTGTTCCATCCACTGCACCAGCCGCACTAGCAAATGGCAGAAATTCTTCCTCATTAACGACACGATAATGAACTCTCTCAAAGTTTGGATCTACCGGCTTATTTTTGTCAGCAGCCATTGCATAAATAGCATTAAGCACTCTATGAAAGTACTTAGAGACAGTAGACCCAGATCGCACCATCCTATTATTAGTCGCCCTATTTGAATTGCCCCCCGCCATGAAGTACAGAAATATTCCAAGTGCTTCCATTGGGCATACCTCAATTGATCCATGCAGATTGTACCGATTAGTAAGTACTCCAAACAGAGCATGGATTTGATCAGGCATCAGACGGAAAATTGCTTGGCATTCAATGGGTTTGCCATTGTCTCCATCATCCATTCCATTCCAGATTGTTGCGGTTCCCGACGTGCTGCCCTCACACTTAGCCTTGCCTTCAAAGCCGCAACCAACATGTCCAGAATGGAGTCCTCTTCATCACTGTAGTAGCCATCGTCAGAACCATATGACCTTTCTGATGAAGTGCTCATGTTTCCTACATCAACAGATAACAAAGTAATATCATGGTACAGTTAGCACCCTATGTGCTGAAAAGAAGCAATGCATCTAACTAGGGATAAATAGAATTGTCAGTTTATAGATATCTTAGTTTAGTTTATTAAATTCCTGCAAACAAAATATCCAGGGGTTAACAGATCGAATGTATTAGTGCAATGGTTAGTTCAATTTAGTATAGTCCTGCAAAACAAGAAAGTTATTGAGATAAGTAACATATTAGTCGAAACGTTAGATCAAAGTATTGAAGTCCTGCAAAAAAGGCACTGCTTAATGTATAGAACATATTAAAGCAACTAACATATTAGTCTAAACGTTAGATCAAAGTATCAAAGGCCTGCAAGAAAGGCAGTGATTAATGTATAGAACATATTAAAGCAATGGTACTGTAAATGTAGTTAGGGTAACAATAAAAAATTACCTACTTCTACAAAATACAGGAAGTGAGCAGAGGGCATATAAATTTCAGCTGAACTTAATTTATTCAAGCACACAAGCTCATAGTTCTAATTAATAGTGCCGAAATTGTTCATGAAACACACAACTTAATTAAGGCCTACAACAAGAACGATGCCCGATATGAATCAGAGCAAGTTATTAAACAAACATCACAGCGGAATTAAAAGATGCATCACAACCATAGCATGGCACCAGATCGACAGAAGCAAGCAACAGCAGTGCTAAAACACACCTGCACCATCAGAACCACCATTGGCACCATCGCCACCATTATCATCTTGAGGACCAAACCTCTTGTACCAGTCATCCATATGGCCTGAGCAGGTCGGTGGTGGCAGTGGAGCAAACAACAGAGGGTCTGGAGCGAATGCTGGAGGGTAGGGTAGTCCACCATGCTGGTGGATGAAGTTGAGGCGCTCCTCTGGTGTGATGCAGTCCTCAATGAAGAAATCACGCAGGTACCCATCACGAAACATCCTCAGGGCTGTGTGGTATATGGGATCCTGCCTAGTAATCCCATCAGCCTTGAGCATCTCCATGCATGCTCTAGCGCTCTTCGCTTGCTTCTGCTCCTCCCTCCTTGCCCGACTTTCGTTGGACTGGACCCTCAGGTCTGCAAGCCTGTTCAGTGCATCCCCGGTGGAGTCGCTCCTTGTCCTCTTGCTGCTTCCACCTGAAGAGTACCCTGGCGCCATGATTCTCTTGCCCCTTCTGCGCGGTCCTGAAGATGGCTCCGGAGAGGGTGGTAGGAGTGCCAGGTTGGTGAGGTCATCAACGTCGAGGATCTGAGCATCTTGTGGCACCTGTGGTGCTGCCGGCCTATGCCCAACAACACCCGACCTGTTCAGCATGACAGTCCTACCACCATACACCGCGTGATGCTCTGGAATGAACTTCAGAGGTCCATGCCTGAACACACTGGCACCTCTCCTCATCTGCAACAAGAACAGAACAATTACTCTTTCAATATGAAGGGAAGAAATACAAACAGGGCATGCAGAAATGTCATAAATACAAGCAGTAGACATAGCCAGTGCACTGGGCAGAAAAAAAAACCAATCACAGATGATGTGTGCAGTTATATGTACTCATAAAATGAGTTTTCTGCCATTATTTCATAAGCCCTAGACAGAAGAACTTGCAGATTGGTTGTACAATTTCATAAATAGCAGCAGGTCTGACATGTGCATGTAAAATCAGTTAACTCCATCTATCAGATTAGCAAATTGTTTGGCACATGTATTAACTTCCAATAGTACAACAAAAGGCAAGATCAACTAGCAAGCATGTACTAATGAATTTAGCTTGTCTTAAGTTTACAGATATCCACTAATCTAAATAGGTACAAATACATATGTACTATCGTATATTACACATTCAGGTAAGGCAATCAATCACCTAGCATTCATATTTGCAAGGTAGTAGGTTTTGTAAAGTTGTGATATAATTTAACCAACATGTGAGGCAAAGCAGATGTAATATCAAGGAAGTGGAAAAATGAGTAATTAAATAAGCAGCCTTCTACAAAAATAGGACAATGTAAATCACATCGATCATACCATGAGTAAAAACACTCGGTGACTATTGACCTTACAATTAGCAAAATACAATTTGGGCCTTGATGCTAAACTTTTCAACAGCTGTGCTGGCAAATGAAGATGCCATTTCTCACGAGAGAAAGTTAGGTGATACATGACACGAAAAGATTAGTAGGTCGAAACAAACGTTAATGCGCACAGATTAAGCCTCTGATAAAAAACCTATGACCTCTGTGAGCATGATTTTGGATGAGTAGGATACGTAATAATTATTTAAACCTTTTTATGCCATTTGTGACCACCACATGATTTTGGATGAGTAGGATACGTACACGCATAAATAGCCACTCAAACCTCAATGTGTTCATGATCACAACTTAACACCATTCAATATAAAATCCGTAATGCCGAATAATAAGCAAAGGAGATATTGCCTAGACTTAGCGTGCCAGTCAACTTCAGCCTCATTCAAACCACACGATGGCAGCGACCAAGACTGTGTTCTTTTCCTCACTTTTCCAACTTCCCTCGTTTTCCGCGCGCACGCTTTTCAAACTACTAAACGGTGTATTTTTTGTAAAACTTTTCTATATGAAAGTTGCTTTAAAAAATCATATTAATCCATTTTTTTAAGTTTTTTAGGCTAATACTTAATTAATCTCACTATAATCGCGTGCTTTGTTTTTCATGTCGAGAGGCAAGGTTCCTGAGCGCAGCCCAAATGTGTTACACATCCCAGGAGACTTGACTCAAATTGCTTAAGCTCTACAACATCTCAATTGCTCAAAATTCTTACTCATGCTCAGCTATCCCTAGGAAGTTGCTAGCTTTGCATTTTCATCTAAGCCATGTTATCAAGGTAAAGTACATAAAAGATGACTTAGATATAAATAGAGACAAAGAACTAGATTACTTACGTACGACCGGTAGGGCAGATAAATATCGATTCGCGGAAGCTTGGCTACCCAATCCACAAGCAAACCTACTAGGGGTAGACCCCATTTAGAATCAAGCCCTAAGTAAAGCAACAGTCCCGAACACTCAATTTAACTAAGTCTATACTTGCAAAACAAAATTAAACATATACATAGCAAGAGTCAGTACATTAATCGAATTAATGTACTAGCAAGCACAAATCAATCCTAACAAACTACATGCAAGGCTTGCAAGCAAAGAGGGCTATATGTAGCTCAATTTAGCATAATAGCAGGTTTTATTTCACAAGCACTAGCAACTCCGATTTCGAAATTTTTGTGTTAAAGCGAGGACGAAGAACGCAGTGAGTTGCAGTGCTAGGTGTTAATGAGATGGATCCAATACCATTTTCGGGCCCTGGGCATCACAGCATCACTATTGCATAATCACTTTTTTCGGACAAGATCCCTTCCAGGCTATAGGCGGGCCATAACTGCCCCCACATGCAAAAATCTCTTCCCTGAGGATGGTTCATGGGCCAGTAGGCAGCTGCTTAAGAGGCCCACTGTTAGCGACCAAATTTGGTAAGACATGAGCCAGATTCGGTATTGGAATCAAAGTAGATTCGGCAAAGAGTTCGATTCGAAGAACAGAGTGTGCATCGGCTGCGAAGGCATCAGTTGGAGTCTGCATTGACTGAGATGGATCGAACAGAGGACAGCCGATACAGCCGATTCTAATGAAACAACTTCTAGAATCGATCAACATGCTACACAAGAATTGCCACGATGGAGATAAGCTATCAGAAAGGCAATTGTATATATTAATTAGTATATTTTATGTAATTTCCTTAGAGATATGTTTGGGCAAAAGTCTGCCGTAAAGACTTATGTGTATCTTAGAGTTTGTTAGAGATAAGAGTCGTGTCCGGCAAGGACATATCATGTATCTCGGGTATAAATATAACCCGATCCCATGTAATTTACAACAACAGTCCAATAACACTTTCGGCACATCGCCAACCTTTTTACTTTCGTTCTATTTTGGCGAGTTCTTCCTTTCGGGTTGAGCTGCATCGGTTTTCGATCTTCAACTAGAGGTAAACTTGTCATGACGGCTTGCGTTCTCGGGATTAGTGCTTCCATCTTTATGACACTCTAATCTTGTTTATGTAATTCGTCAAGTTATCATATACACTTCATAATATTTATTAGTTGCATTATATAACTTGTTATTGGCTAGTTTTTACCGTTAGAAAGTAGCCGATAGAGTTAAATCTCGTTATTGGTTTACATTATATCGTGTATCTACCATCTCTTAGAGGTTTTCATTATATTGTTTAGATCTTACAATTATCTTTATGGTTAATGATGCATCGGTTGAGTTCGATCTATTAAATTCTATCTATAATTGTGATATCTAGCTTGTTTCATGATCATCATTAGAGATAGTGTCGGAGTTTCAGCCGATCTTACCTGATTTAGCTACTTTATATCATGTATGCTTGATTGTTATGCTAAATATTCCCTTTATATTAAGATCTTGTTGCATTAAGGTATATTACACTTTATGCTTAATATATTTTTTCTGTTTCTATATCTTAATATAGAGTGGTATCAGAGTATTAGCCGATACATGTTAGATCTATCTGATTGGCTATGCTATAAACGTTCACATAATCATGATCTTAATGTATCTTTAGACTTAAGTGATTTATATTGTTTCGACATGGCGTTCGATCTATATCCCAATCACTTAGTTTAAGTATACATCGAGAGAAAGATTATATATCGTTAATATCTACAGCTGATCGAGTAGATTTAGTTTTATATTACTTTATTCATCGTTGCCGATCTAATGTCAATAACATCAGCTCGACGATTGACGATATGTCATCGGCTCTCAGCTGATCGGCTATCATTTATGGATTTAACCTCGTTTTCTTGTCTTTTATTCTTGTTGATTGCAGGATCAAATCAACTGGCACGCTCACGAACTTAAAAGCAAGATTTTGGACCTACACAGGAGTTAAGCAGATCTTCCAGGCCAGTGTGTGTTTTTCGCATCAACACCCACCTGCGATAATAGGTGCATGCTAGGTCAACGGGGCATCGTGAAGGGTGCTTGGCTAGCAAGATCCAGTTGGCACTTTAAGCGGTGGCTCAATGCCGATGGCTTGGAGCGTGTTTGTAGTGGTGGCTGCTATTGGGAAGATGGTGTCCTAATTGTGTGGACCATGGCACGTAGAAGGAGCATAGACCATGCAGCACCTATGAAGATAGATCTACGTGACACCTCCCATGAGTAATCATGCATTTAGTCAGCTTTTGCCTGTACGCCTAATCGGTGCTCGGGTGTGGTCTATGCGGAGGCCACATCTTGCTAGTTGTTAGCATGAAGTGGCATCGGGTCAAGACGAGCTAGCTGATGACAGAGTGGTGTGGTAGCTGCTTGTTGCAAAGTTGTTGAGGCATTGGCACCGGGCAAGGCCCGTGCGAGAGGTATATACCTAGCACTGAGGCGAAGGCACTATTGAAAACTTGTTGCTGCATTAGATCCTTCCATCTTGTCGGATTTGTCTCCTTTCTCCAAATCTAGCCTATGAGGAGAATTATGGTGTCCTAGTGGCTGTGGAAGTGTTTCTTTGCGCTGTTGCCTAGTTTGCGGCGTGGGGTCGTGCGGTATTTTCAGTTGGCTTTGAGTGAAAGACTTTCTTAGCTTTGAATGGTACGAGCGATGACTACATTCTTGAGTGTTGTTTGTCTTCTTAAAGGCGTTGCTGTTGGTGTCCTATCTCCCATGTCCTGACCCTTGTGATCTTCCATGTGAAAATCTAAATGTGATTTGTCGAATTGAGTGGTGGAGCTAGTCTTGCCTGTATGTCTTCCTTGGATGACTGTTTTGGCGTTCCTACCTCATATTGGGCATCCACCAGTTTAAGACCAATGGTGATTATATTGAGATGTGTTGGTTGATTTTGTCGACTTGAGTCGATAAGGATTAGGAGAAGAACTAAACCACCGGTTTCCTTATCCTAACAAGAAACAAACTAAGAGATAAATTCGTTTTTTGTGTGATCGGTACAGAAAACAGAATCCTAAACTAATTGAGATAACCCCCGAACCCCACCAGTGTCGCTTATATAAAGAAAGAGAAGGAGGGAGGCTGGGTGACGATCTGATTTCTCTCTAACCTCAAACCCTAAAATTAATCGCCCGATCGATTAGACACTGGAAGGGGTTTGTGAGGTTTTCTCTGTGCTTCCTTTCCATCAACAGAGAAGAAGAAGAAAGGACATAAGAATTGGCAAAGCTTATGGCTTCAGTTCATCCGGTCAGTAATCATCTCAATTCCGCACTTAGAATTGGTGATCATGTGTTAAGCTAAGCAAATTAGATCCTGAGAATTAAATCTAACATTGTGGTATCATAGTAATTGCTTAGCCACATGTTCCCATCATCCCGGTTTTGAAGCCAATTAGCCGCATCTACAATCTGTCCATGTTTTGTTGATGCAAATTTTATTTCAAGATTATGTTTATTAGATTAAGTTAATTTATGATCATCTTCTGTAATGCTTAAGCTTCAGTTTATGTCAATTAGTCAAGTTAAATTAAGTTGATTGTCTCAAGAAAATAAGTTATGGCCTCGGTCAGAATTATGGTTTCGGCCAGCATTAAGATAGATGAGGATTGGGGAAGAATGAGCTAGGGTTAGGGTTCTCACCCTCCCCGTCGGCGACTTTTTCGGCGTGGAGCGAATCTGAGCCGTCCATTAGATCGGACGGTTCAGACCGACCCCGCGTTGGGCCACCTCCGCCGATGGGCCGCCTCCGCCGATGGGCCGCACAGCCTCTGGGCCGCAAAAAAAGATGCTGAGCCGCGCCGCTCAAGCTTGCAAGCTCACGCGTAGACGGGCCGGCCCGATTTTGGGCCGGCATCGGAAGAAGTTGGCCGAAATCAATTTAATTCACTAAGCGCCTATTTAATTAATTTCAAAATTACACAATTTCATTTGGCATTATTTTAGCCATTTAAAATTGCTGGAAAATTATGATCAATTATTTGGTCGTTCAGAAAGAAATTAATGATATGATATTATATTTGACCAACGTTAATACGGTTTCATGTCAATATTATTAAGATTATTATTTCTTTAAGCCATTTAATTTAATTCTAGTTGAATGGAAATTTAACTAGAAAGTATTTATGATTTCATGTCAACATCATTATGATGGTCATTCCCTTAATAACTTAATTATTTATAGTCGAATGGAACCAACGAGAAATTTGACTAGAAAGTATTAAGATTTGAAGTTATATTTAACCCACATTATTATAATTGCATGACAATTATAATTTTTTATTCCTTAGTTATTTTCTACCAAATGGTGATATAATTAAGGAATTAATTTTAAGATTATTCATAATTATTTATGACCAATGGTGCTTTGACTATGAAATTCTAAGTTTATTTTGCATATGATTGATTAAGCCATGGTAAACTAATTATATGCAATCAACAATTCTTATTATTTAAGATCACTTGCAATACTGAGTAAATTATTTCAAGATAAATGGAACCAACGGGAAGTTTATCGAGAAAGAAAGATGATTTCATTAAGATTGTTATTTCCTTAATTATTTTCTGCCCAATGGTGATGTAATTAAGGGAAGAAATCTAAGTATTGTCAATCACTATTTTAGATATTCTCTGTAATTTTGGCCTTAATGGTGATATGACTTAGAATTTTATTTATGCCATTAGTGCATTAATTCCTTTTATCACTTCTACCTTACGGTGATGTTATCGAGGATCTAATCTGTCAGTAAGCTTAATTCCTTTACCATTTCTGCCCAACGGTGATATGGCTAAGAATTTTAATTTTAATTCTATGGCATCACTAAGGGCATCATTCCTATATCATTTCTACCTTACGTGATTTGATTTAGGATTTTAAATTATTAACTTCATCATTTTTGCCCAATGGTGATGTGATTTAAGACATTAATGTTTATTCCCGAAATCATTTCTGCCCAACGGTGACTTGATTTTGAATTACAAGTAATTTCATTTATTGATTCCTTCATTTCGTCTCTGCCCAACGGTGATACAAAGCGAAATAAAGATTAAGTTATTATTGTTCAAGTTAATGTACTATTGCACGTAATTTGCACAAGCAACCACAATAATAGTGCCACTTAATATTTCAGCAATAAATAATGTTGTTTATCAGTTAAAGTCTATGGAATTATTATTATTATTCCTCATTGACTTAACTGAGCCTAAGGCCTATTTGAGTATGACTTAGCATTAAAAAAGGATTCCTTGTGGCTCCCGCAGCTAATGTCACTAATTTTTCCTAAACTCTAGAGGCATCTTTAGCCTAGGAGAAGGCCAATATAATGTTATGTTTCGCATGTCACTCATAAATATTAAGATTATCATCCCTGTTAGTGTTAGGGGAGAATTTTGAGCATGACATTGCGAAACTGTATCTAGCAAACGTTGAGATGAACTTTAGAAGTTTGTCAAGACTAATGCTTAGTACAAATTTAGTGCCTATGCACATTTGCCGCCATAATTGGTGTGCAAACTTAGTGGGATGGACATCGCACATTTCATATGCGCCACTTGTCCATTTCATATGATTCTTCTCCCATTAGACTACGGTCATTTTCGGAGTTGTAATACTAAGACAAAATGTACCATAATTGACTTGGTTCATCACTCTTCAAATCAATAAGAAATATTGAAGACTAAGAGGCAAACTAAGTAAGATCTTGTTAATCTTGTCATTTGATGGAAAAGATGAAGCTTCACTAAGGGGGAGTGTTGCAACTTCCAAATTTAATGATAATAAAGCTCATATTCCTCGCAAGGGGAAATCAAATTGCCTCTATGTCCTATGTATGCTACTCTTGAAATTTTCTTGTGTAAGTTCTTTGCAAATAAATAGGGACATGCTTAATGTCCTGATTTAAGAAAGTAGTTAATAAGAAGATTAATGGCATTATTTTGGGTTGAACTATTATGAGACATTGTCAAAATTATGGCCTTATTATTCGGCCACATTTCAAGGGGAGAATGGACGTCTCATTGAGATCGAGACACTTCACCCTTAGAAATTTCTGACATCTATTATTACTTAGATGATAAATCACCAAGTAAAATTAAGTGATTCAAGTTTATGAAAAATAAGATATTATGCTTCCATTAAATAAATAATACAATCAGTGGGAGCTCATCAAGAGCTCTAATAAGAGAAGATTATTCTACCTTATTTATGACTCATAGCTCCATTATGTGGACGCTAGAATTTTGTATCTCTTAATTTGTGACTTGCACAATTAAATATACATAACATAACTTTAGGGTTTTGTTATGGAAAGACAAGTCACGCATAGGGTGCAGACTTAAGAAATCCATTTGTGGACTTAATCAAACATTGATGATGTTTTAAATTCTGTTGCGTGATTAGTGAACTAAGCTTAAATAAGAATGAGGAGAATAATTATTCTATAATGATGAAAGTAAGACGTCATTGAAATTGTGTCATTGTCGCTTATGTCACATACCTAGGGGAGTTTGGAACGTCTCATGAGATATAGATATTCTTTCCCTTAGATTTTAATGGCGTTGTTTAGCTTTAAGTGAAAATTTCACGAAGTTAAGATATTAGCCAACAAATGATCTTTTATGGCTATGTTTACCCATAAGTGACCTCCGATTTCCTTTAAGAAATTTAAGACACCAATGCTAAAATCAAATGAAGTTATGAGATCGGATTATGGTGGTAAACACTAAATAAAGCTTGTTCACCTTATAAGACATTAAAAATAAGCGTTCATCCAAATAGTTTTCGAACCATGTAAGAATAAATTGAGATGGATGAACAAAATAAGACATTAAAGTGTTCATATAAATGGTTTTCGAACCATATAAGAATAATTGAGATTGATGAACAAAATAAAGAATTTAGTAGAAGTTTCTGAATGAGTCAAAATATTGGGCCATTTAAGTGGGTTAATAAAATTAAGCCTGACTCTGATGGAAATTTCAAACAATTCAAGTGAGGTGGACAAGTGCATGAAAATTAAAGGTGGGAATTTCATTCACCGTACTCCATTCTAATGACATTTTATTGTCAGGCAATGCATATTGCTGTTAGAAACTAAGGAATTTTTTTTCCATGAATTATTTTGGTCCGAAGGAGTATTGGGTTTATATCAGTAAGTCATACACTGACATAAAGAAATAATTTGAGAGAATTCAGTTAAAGTTAGTCAAGCTGACATTAAGTTACAAAGATAATCATTTATGATTCAGCTGACAGAAGCTTGAGATTAGCTCAAATCTGGATGCATACAGATTTGGCATACTTTTTTTTACTGGGAATCTTGGCAGTATTTAATTAAATCCAGACTAAACCACTGGTATTAATAATGTTTTGCATTATTTGCAAGACAATCTTAAGTAACATGCTCTTTTTTCCTAAAGTCCATTGATCTCAGAAGTGTAGAGATATTTGGACACTTATTTTATGAGATGTGTGGATATTTATGAAGATTATGCAGATTAAGCTATGTTCACACATAGGGGAGCAATAACCATGGAAAAGCTCCAAAAATAATCTCTTACTGCATAGTCAACGATGAATTTAGATTTTAAAGCGTGTTATGATTAATCATATTTCCCAAAACTAAGAGTGGTGAATAGCGCTCATAAACCACTCAAAAGGTGTTAACCACCCAAAATATACTGTTATAAGTTGTGCACTAATTAAACACAGTTTTCTATTCTAGTAGCAACATGTTGTGTGTTTTCTGCCTAACACATTGATATGGTTGTGAAAGACATGTCCCATGATCGAATTATTAAGCTAAGCATTTGCTAATGGATCCATATTCTAAAGGCTCATAAATTAAGATTAATTAAGATTATGTTCTGGCCAGTACATATGTAAATTAGAGCCTTACTAAGATCCTGGATGAGGGAGACTTAATTTTTCAATCAACACTCACACTAAGTTAAGCTTGAGTTTATTTGAGTATTATAGTGAGCTATAGGTCTTGTTGTCTCACTGACACATAATGTTGTTGAAGACACATTGCCTTGGGAGCTATTTTATTTAATAGACTCGTAAGTAAGTCTCGAAATCAAGGGGAGAATGTTAGCTGATTTTGTCGACTTGAGTCGATAAGGATTAGGAGAAGAACTAAACCACCGGTTTCCTTATCCTAACAAGAAACAAACTAAGAGATAAATTCTTTTTTTGTGTGATCGGCACAGAAAACAGAATCCTAAACTAATTGAGATAACCCCCGAGCCCCACCAGTGTTGCTTATGTAAAGAAAGAGAAGGAGGGAGGCTAGGTGACAATATGATTTCTCTCTAACCTCAAACCCTAAAATTAATCGCCTGATCGATTAGACACTGGAACGGGTTCGTGAGGTTTTCTCTGTGCTTCCTTTCCATCAACAGAGAAGAAGAAAAAACAGAAGAATTGGCAAAGCTTATGGCTTCAGTTCATCCGGTCAGTAATCATCTCAATTCTACACTTAGAATTTGTGACCATGCGTTAAGCTAAGCAAATTAGATCCTGAGAATTAAATCTAACAAGATGACGACACCTCCCACCTCCTGGTGGAGTTAGCACTCCCATCTAATAGGGTGTAGGATTGGCTGCTCCATGGTTGCTAATCTAGCTTACGCATATTTCAATAAAGCTGGTGGTAGTGAAGTTAGAGGTGCAACGTTGACGTGGGAGGAAGGGGGAGGGGGGCAACATGTGGCAACAATAACACTAAGTCCGATGGGGTTGTGTTTTGGTGTTGGTTAGGATGTTGACCTTGTTCACTTGTGCTTCTTAGGGATGCTAGAGTTGTCCAATCCCCGGGAGGGGGGGGGGGGGGGGGGTAGATGGTCTAATATCAATGGCATTGTGTAGGGAGTATGCTTTGCTTTGAGCTTATTAATTAGTCATGTGGCTGTTGCTCAGAGTATTTAGGTTGTTTTTTGTTTTTTTCCCTGTTGTTGTTTCGGTTTTCACTAATTAAATTAGCATTGTTTAGTTCGGCCTCATTCTATCTTTAAAACTAGTATATGCCCATGCTAACGCTACGATCTTTAATATTTTTTAATTAATGACAAAATGTAAAAATAATCAGTTTAATGGGAGCTTTAATTCAAATTATGCCATATATTTAAGGCAAATTACAAAGTAGGTACTTCACATTGTTCGCCTGAAATACCACCAAAATACACACTATTTCTCTCCAATAGCAATTTACTTTGGTAGGTGTTCCCTGCACCTGTAAGTCATATAATAACTTGTCACCATGAGCTGAATCAGAGGAACGTAAAATATCCCTTATCCTAAAGTTGGCATCAATATAGAACATAATGCTATACCTCACTTTATACATGGCAAGGTCTCCGATCATGGCCAGCTGCAATAAAATTAGATATTAAACCCTAGCCAATGTATATTAGCCATTCTTCCTAAAAAATATATGGCAAGGTGTCCTACCATGGCCTCTTGATTTCTCTACAACACACATTTTTCTAGGTATAAAATAAAGCACCTTCTAACATTATTGGTACCATTCTGAAAACAATGGAACTAATGAAAAATCATGCTCCAATTGAGAAATTAAGGCAGAAACTTGATCTTTAATCATCTCATCACAGCACACGGAGGAAAGTACTTCACGAAAAAAAAAGAGAAACTTTGGCCTCCGCTTGTGCCTCAGACCCTTAGGCTGTGTTCCTAGCCCAGGTTTCCCAACTCATCTTCCTCACTTTCCACACGTACGTTTTTCAAACGGCTAAACGATGTGTATTTTGCAAAAAGTTTCTATATGAAAGTTGCTTAAAAAATCATATTAATACATTTTTGAAAAAAATTAGCTAATACTTAATTAATCACTTGTTAATGGACCGTTTCGTTTTTCGTGCACACTGTTCCGATTGGGAACAGGCTCCAGCGAACATACGAACATAGCCTTAGTCTTGCGGCGATCAATCTCGCGGACCCGATGCCATGCCCCATTGTTGGCGGTTGTTAAATGCCAATCCCATACCGCCAACATCTGCATAAAGTCTAGATAATAAAACATCCAACATAGTAATAGGTGCTTAATCTTATATATTCAACAAGTGTTGGTGTATATTTGTATGCAGATGATAAACCTTGAAGTTGGGAGGAAAATCAGACTAAAGTGAGGAGAATTATGTGAACTTCATCGAAACATCAGTAAATCAACCGAAAACTCCGAGAAATGGATTGAGGAAGGTCCCGAGAGTCCACCGACCGAAGGCCAGGCCAGGAGGGCCCAGCCCAGGTTCGACCGAACCCTCTGGTTCGGCCGAACCCCCCTGATCACCGTTGATCCTGGGGTTTGGCGTGGACGCTCCAGATGTTCTCCCAATGACGGTTGCGGTGCAGTTCGGACATTTCCCCTTCTCAAAACCGTCATAACTGCCCTATAAAAGGATCTCACTTCATTCACTCTCACACACACTTCCAAGCTTGAGCTGAATTATAAGAGGCTCTATTGTACTATATTGTACACTAGAATAGGAAGAGAGTAGAGTGGAAGAAGTCGGAAGAATTCCGGAGTTGTCGGTAATCTTCTCCTATTTCTTTTATTCTATTTATTACTCTGAAACCAATATAATATTCTTCTTGAGTAATTTAGATTTATCTTGTGAGAATTATTTCTTGGTTAGTTTCTAAATAGTTTCTAAATATGCTTTGATGAGTTATAAACACTAAAGTAGATATTAATTGCTTAGATGTGGTATTTAAGTAATTGTTATCCAGTAATTGCTGCGTATCCCACGGTACGTTTGAGGTAGGTATAGAGGTGGTGACAGCCCTTGAGATCACTTAAGTCCTCCCTTTCCGGGTATGTACTAGAGCGACATCTGGGAACAGCGGGTTGCCAGTGCCTGAAGTATTGCATTAGGATTAAAGTTAAGCTTTCCCTAGACACTGTCTCTCACTAGTAAATCCTCTCTATCCTGGCCTATCATTTACTTGGTGTCCTTGGATGAACCGGAGGAAGATCTGACCATACACGTTCCTTTGGATTCGATACCCTTGGAATACTCCGTAGGGGAAGTGCTACCTCGGTATATCCATGCGGTTGCGGATTTTATCTGTAACCGTATTAAATACCAACAAGCATTTCTAGCGTCGTTGCCGGGGAACGGTTGCTGATCATTTCCGAACCCAGTTCATCCTCGTATCCTTTTTACTTTTTTATTCTACCTTCACCCCTGCTATCCTAGAGAAGTATTCCTGTCAAACTCTTCTCGACCATGGAGCAACCTCGTTTTGAGATGTCTGCTCCTCGGGGCGAATTCTATGAGCCACCTCTTTCATCGAAGCCCATTTATACAACTGGCTATGAAATTCGTCCCAAACTAATTAGTATGGTTAGGGAAAATCCTTTTTCTAGCTTTGATCTAGAAAATCCCTACCATCATCTGCGAGACTTTGAACAAGTTTGATCATGCCTTAAGATTCGTGGCATGAGACAAGAAACTGTGCGGTGGAAGTTGTTCCCGTTCTCTGTTCAAGAGAGAGCAAAGCAATGGTACACCTCTACCGTTGGATGTGTAAACGGTAGCTGGAAAAAGTTGTGAGACAGATTCTGTCTTGCCTTCTTTCTAGTTACTCGTATTACTGCCTTTCGAGTAGAAATTCTCAGTTTCAAGCAGATCAAAAACGAATCAATCGGTGCAACTTGGTCCAGATTCACTAATTTAGTACAATCCGGACCAACCCTGTCCTTACCCGAGTATGTGCTTCTGCAACATTCCCATACGGGTTTGGATAAGGAATCTGCATTCTATCTGGACATAACCGTTGGAGGGTTGTTCATGCACAAAACGCCGTCAGAAGGAAGAACAATTTTGGATCGCATCCTAGAAAATACTTCCTTCATGACGCAGCCCAATGAACCCCAGCCGAAGGCATCCCTGTCCAAGATAGTGGAACCTCTAACGATCGAGCCACTCGCTGAACCATCCACTTCTGCTAGCTCGATTGATGAAAAGGTTCCTGAGCAGTCGTCCGTCGAGAATGAAGAAATTCAGGTTCCGGATTGTGCCATAATTATGTTCAGGGACGGTTTTGACGAAGACTACAGCAATACCCTGAACTATTTTAGCAAAAGGAAACCACCCGTTCCTTTGTCACCTCCCGATCCTATGGAACTCGGGTTCCTACGAGAAACTGTCCGGGAGTTAACATCCATAATGAGCGATGAATGGCTAAGGGAGGCAGAGCTTTCATCCGAAGTAATTCGGATAAATGCACTCCCCGAATCATTCCTTGCCATCTGGAAGGGAACGATGTCGGTATTCTCTACAGTCCAACTGTCGGGGCCAACCTCGTCTCTGAAACTTTTGCATTCGCTTATTTAAGCGATAAGGCAATGACCCCGATAAACAAATTCTTCAAACATCCGAACGGAAATATCATTTAAGGATTTGAGATTGTACAAGATGTACTTGTCTGCTTTGAAGACAGGGAGGCAATCTTGGATTTCCACGTCTTTGAAATCCAAGATTTTGACATCCTAATCGGGCTACCCGTTGAGCAACTTCTTATCAACACACCTCGATTAGGTAGCCTCAAAATAACACTGGGAGAGAATGAATTCTCAATTCCATTTTCACGGGCAAGGATCACCTTGACCGACCCTTTCCCAGAAATTGAGTTAGTGGAAGAGGTTACCGCAGTTCCTCCTCATGAGTCTCCCGAGGCCCTTCTGGAAGATGAGGTCCCCAATTTCATCAAGGAAGAAGCAGATCCCGGTGAGACTCTCGACCTGCCAATCATGGAACCGCCACCTCGACCTCCGCTTGAGCTTAAACCTCTACCTCTAGGCCTAGATATGCTTTCCTACACAATGACAGAGAGGCCCCTGTCATAATAAGTCACAAGCTCTCTAAAGACGAGACTCAACGTCTTCTTACCGTATTGGAAAAGCATCGTTCTATACTTGGCTACTCACTTCAAGATCTTAGGGGGATTAATCTCGTGCTTTGCACCCATCGTATTCCTATTGACCCCAAGAGTACTCCCTCCAGGGAACCTCAACGACGGCTCAATAATGAAATGCAAGAGGTTGTAAAGAAAGAGGTCTTGAAACTCCTGCATGCCGGGATCAATTTATTCCGTACCATATAGTGAGTGGGTTAGCCCAGTCCAGGTTGTGCCGAAGAAGGCAGGAATGACAGTCGTTGCAAATGCTCAAAACGAACTTATTCTGCAACGAACCGTAACCGGATGGAGGATGTGCATCGATTACAGAAAACTTAACAAGGCTACAAAAAAGGATCATTTCCCGCTACCCTTCATTGATGAAATGTTGGAATAGCTGGCAAATCATTCGTTTTTCTGTTTCCTTGATGGGTATTACGGGTATCATCAAATTCCTATCCATCCGGAGGACCAGAGTAAGACTATGTTCACATGTCCGTATGGCACCTATGCATATCGTAGGATGTCCTTCGGACTGTGTAATGCTCCTGCATCTTTCCAAAGATGTATGATGTCTATTTTCTCAGACATGATCGAAGACATCATGGAAGTCTTCATGGATGACTTCTCGGTCTATGGAAAGACTTTCGGTCATTGTCTGCAGAATTTAGACAAATTCTTACAACGATGCCAAGAAAAGGACCTGGTGCTTAATTGGGAAAAGTGACACTTCATGGTCCACGAAGGGATAGTTCTTGGGCATCGAGTGTCCGAACGAGGAATCGATGTTGATCATACTAAAATCGATGTTATAGATCAGCTTCCTCCTCCTGTGAACATCAAAGGAATCCGCAGTTTCTTGGGACATGCCGGCTTTTATAGAAGGTTCATCAAGGACTTTTCTACAATAGCCAGGCCGCTGACCAATTTGCTAGCCAAGGATGCGCCCTTTGAGTTCGATGACGCGTGCCTAAAATCTTTTAAAATTCTCAAAAAGGCACTAGTCTCTGCTCCAATCATTCAACCTCCTAATTGGACTCTGTCCTTCGAAATTATGTGTGATGCAAGTGACTTTGCTGTTGGTGCGGTCTTAGGCCAAACCAAGGATAAAAAGCATCATGCAATCTGGTAAGACTATGTTCACATGTCCGTATGGCACCTATGCATACCGTAGGATGTCCTTCGGACTGTGTAATGCTCCTGCATCTTTCCAAAGATGTATGATGTCTATTTTCTCAGACATGATCGAAGACATCATGGAAGTCTTCATGGATGACTTCTCGGTCTATGGAAAGACTTTCGGTCATTGTCTGCAGAATTTAGACAAATTCTTACAACGATGCCAAGAAAAGGACCTGGTGCTTAATTGGGAAAAGTGACACTTCATGGTCCACGAAGGGATAGTTCTTGGGCATCGAGTGTCCGAACGAGGAATCGATGTTGATCGTACTAAAATCGATGTTATAGATCAGCTTCCTCCTCCTGTGAACATCAAAGGAATCCGCAGTTTCTTGGGACATGCCGGCTTTTATAGAAGGTTCATCAAGGGCTTTTCTACAATAGCCAGGCCGCTGACCAATTTGCTAGCCAAGGATGCGCCCTTTGAGTTCGATGACGCGTGCCTAAAATCTTTTAAAATTCTCAAAAAGGCACTAGTCTCTGCTCCAATCATTCAACCTCCTAATTGGACTCTGCCCTTCGAAATTATGTGTGATGCAAGTGACTTTGCTGTTGGTGCGGTCTTAGGCCAAACCAAGGATAAAAAGCATCATGTAATCTGTTACGCTAGCAAAACTCTAACCGGAGCTCAGTTGAATTATGCAACTACTGAAAAAGAGCTGCTCATGGTTGTTTTTGCTATCGATAAGTTTAGATCTTACTTAGTGGGAGCCAAGGTGATAATTTATACTGATCATGCCGCTTTGAAATACCTGCTCACTAAGAAAGATGCTAAACCACGCCTCTTAAGATGGATTTTGTTGCTCCAAGAATTTGACATAGAAATTAAAGATAAAAAGGGAGTAGAAAATTATGTAGCAGATCATTTGTCCAGACTGCAGATCACTAACATGCAGGAACAACCGATAAATGATCTCTTGAGAGATGACATGCTGATGACGATTCGTGACTCCAACCCGTGATATGCTAACATAGTAAACTACATGGTATCCAAGTGCATACCACCGGGGGAAAATCAACGAAAACTGAAGTATGAAAGTCGCCGTCATATATGGGATGAGCCCTACCTATATCGGGTATGCTCTGATGGCTTACTACGAAGATGTGTGCCAACTGATGAAGGACTTAAGATCATAGAACGATGCCACGCCTCACCCTATGGAGGCCATTACGGTGCATTCCGCACCCAGGCCAAAATCTGGCAAAGTGGTTTCTTCTGGCCGACAATGTACGAAGACTCAAAAGAATTCATCAGAAGATGCACAAGCTGCTAGAGGCAAGGAGGAATCACTGCTCGCGATGCAATGCCCCTTACATACAATTTGCAAGTTGAGATATTCGATGTTTGGGGTATAGACTTGATGGGACCTTTCCCTAAGTCTCGCAACTGCGAGTACATTCTGGTGGCAGTCGACTATGTCTCCAAGTGGGTTGAGGCTATGCCGTGCAGCGCCGCGGATGCGAGGCATGCCAAGAAGATATTCACAGAAACCATCTTCCCAAGATTTGGTACCCGCAGAATGGTCATAAGTGACAGAGGTTTTCACTTCATTGACAAAACCTTCAGAGACCTCCTACGAGAAATGGGAGCCAAACACAACGTGGCCACTCCTTACCATCCACAGACCAGTGGTCAAGCAGAAACATCGAACAAACAAATTAAGAATATTCTGCAAAAGACGGTCAACAAAATGGGAACAGAATGGAAGGATAGATTGCAGGATGCACTGTGGGCATACCGGACAGCATACAAGACACCCATTGGAATGTCCCCATATCAGATAGTCTATGGGAAGTCATGTCGACTACCCGTAGAACTTGAGCATAGAGCATATTGGGCCATCAGGAATTCGAACATGGATTTTGAGGGAGCAGGAGAATGGAGAAAAATGCAGATTGCTGAACTTGAGGAATGGAGAGAAATGGCTTACCACAACGCAAAGATATATAAAGAAAGGACGAAGCGCTGGCATGACAAAAGGATAAAAATCAAGAAATTCAAGCCAGGAGACAAAGTACTGATGTTCAATTCCAGGGTTAAGCTCTTCGGCCACGGAAAACTGTGCAGCAAATGGGAAGGACCATTCGACGTCATCGACATCTCTTCGCACGGGGCAATCACACTCCGCGACGACTTAGGTAACATATTTAAGGTAAACGGTCAACGCTTAAAGATTTTCCTTGAGCCAAATGAAACTTTAGATGAAGAAGTGGATGTTGTTAAATTAGTTTATTATGAACCATGATGATCTCATCTATTGCATGCTTAAAACCCGGTATAGTTGTCATTTATGTGCTTAGTTTAGGACTTATTAGGCCTAGGAAAAAAATGGAGCTCAATCGGACCCACCAAGGTGCTGGTTCGGCCGAACCAGGGAGGCGCCCGATCAGCCCCATTTTTGAACTTCGCTCTCCCCCGCTCGTTCCTAGTTTGTTTAGATGCGCATTTGGAGGTAGAACGCTCGGATCTCGCTAGAACACTTCTTCTTCCTCTTTCTCTCCACCTTTGCATACTCTCCTCTCCAATCCAACCCAATTCCTCGAATTCCCACTCATACCCACCAATGGCTGGCAAATCCTTGATTCCATTCATTGGCTCTTCATCCAATTCCACGTACAACCTCACCGGAGAGAAGACACCGGCAAATCAATTGATCCCGGTGGAAGAATACATGATGGAAGGGGTAAACGCTGTATAGGCTCAACCCCTTGCAGCTGTGCCAGGCTCCCCTGCAATTTTGGAGCCAATCGGCGAGCTCCCTAGTTCGGCCGAACCCTTGTCAGCCCCGTTCGGCAGCGCGATCCCTCTCCCCTCGCCATGTCACAAGGACAAAAATCTGGGGGGATTCACCTACGCGACGGCCGACAACGGGAGAACTCGGCTTGCTGAAGGCATGAGACCTTTTCCAAGATGACGGGAAGGCCGCGCCACCTCTCGCCGAGCGCTATGTGGGCACCCTGTTCACCAAGGAAGGAGATGAGATGCTCCACATGTATACCACACCCACCGCTACTCCGTCTACTCCGAAGGAGGAGTGATTCCGCATCCAAGGAGTGAGAACTCCCGGCGGTGGGTATGGTAAGGATTTACTACGGCCTTTGATGGCATCGGAAAAGGAGGGGGCAGCGGAATCCCGTAGCCCTCCACCTATGAAGGTGAAGCGTCATTTGATGCCCCCTCCAATTGTGAGGGCTCCTGGCCAATTCCAAGAAGAGGAGGTGAAATCGCCGGAGCCCTCGATCCATAAGCTCGCCGCACAAGTGAAGAAACTCCGCAAGGAGAACATAGAGCTTAAGGATCGCAACGCGGAGCTAGGGGTAGAGCTTGCTGACATTAGAAATAATTTCGCTACCCTTAGTCGCGGTTTGTGCGCTAAAATCAAGCGTGCATTCATAGAGATGGGGAAGGAAAATAAGTATTATGCTAATTAGATGTTTCCTTTCCCATGAATAAAATAGTAGTAGGTGCTTGGTTCTATCTTTCCAATCATGTAAGCACTTGCTATGAATAATGTGGCTCATTGGTGTTAACCCCAATGTTTGCCAAAGTTTGTTTTTGTTAAGCACTGAACTCTGCAGAAAGTTGCAGAGAGATCAGGCGCTAGAGTGGTTCGGCCGAACCACCAGGTTCGGCCGAACCAAGTCTGGCCCCAATCCCTCTCAACTTTCACAGGTAAGCAGGTGAGCACGTCTTGTATCTGTATATCTCCACTATAGTATAGTACTAGAGCTGAAAATTCAGAAAACAATTGGTTCAAGCATAAGTAAGAGATAAAATTTCCAACTAATGAAATTCTTCATGTGATTGATCTAGTATATTCATTATTCCCAGCTGAACTTGTGCTTGTGAACAATCATCCATGTTTAGGGAACCTTATATATCTAAGTGATTGCTTTTTGTGAGATGATTAAGATGAAAGGAATTCTTGCAACTATTCTTATGACTCTTGGGAATTTGTTTTCAAAATAAAATTGTTTTAAAAGCTCACCTCCAATTGACTCTACCTTATACCTACCAAGGCCATGTGCAAGTACATTAATGATCAAACCTTATCATGCATATGACTGTTTGACATTATATTGAGCTTTGTCAAATTTATGTGACTTGTGTTAGATATCTTTCATACTCTCATGATCAAGGGGTCATTATCATTACCACTTTCCATTTCCACATATAAAATTAAGCTAAGCTTCTACACTGGAAGTTGGCTTTCCACAAAAATATCCATTCAAATAAACTCCTACATTGAACTATGCTTTCTTCTCCTAGAAAAGTTCTTGGCAAACAGAAAACGAGAAAAGGAAGGAAAGGCATGGCTAGAAAAAAAAAGAAAGAAAAGAAAGAAGATGGAAATAAAGCTTGCTCTCAAAATATTGAGCAAAGAAAATATAGCCATGCCCCTTCCATAATCATGCCAAGAGAACCAATTAGAGCGAAAGTATAGGAAAAAGGGAGAATCAATTTTTTATTCCATCATTCCACAAAATATTTTACTTTTTCATTTTCCGCCATAAATAAAGACCCTTGTTCTAGGAGTATGATTGATTATCTTCTTGAGTCAATATTTTTGGCTTTGCACTATATATGATGCAGGTATGTCACAGTTTATCCCTACCAAGCTCCACATATCAGCCTTAGAATAGGGATGAATTATGGCACATTTTGCCTTGGTAAGGATCCAAAAAGAAAATATACATCCTTGAGGGACAAGAGAGGAAGTCAATAGGAGCAGAAGAGCTGATTTGCGAAAATTTATAAAAATCCCATGAGTGTAACAGGGAAGCAAGAAGGCTGGAATCAAGATCGTTCTATTAATCAATTACTCAAGATGGTAAGTTAGCCACTGATAAAGTTCACAGGTGTAGGTATGGTTGTGAATAATTTATATGCTTGATACATATCTTGAAGAAATTCATTTTACACTAACCTTTACTCAGTGACGAGCAAAGGGCTAAGTGTGGGGGGTTTTGTTGGCAGTTGTTCAATGCCAATCTCATACCGCCAACATCTACATAAAGTCTAGATAATAAAACATGCAACATAGTAATAGGTGCTTAATCTCACATATTCCACAAGTGTTGGTGTATATTTTTATGCAGATGAAAACCCTAAAGTTGGGAGGAAAATCAGACTAAAGTGAGGAGAATTATGTATCCATACAAGGAGGGGTTGTGAACTTCATCGAAACATTAGTAAATCAACCCAAAATTCCGAGAAATGGATAGAGGAAGGTCCAGGGAGTCCACCGACCGAAGGCCAGGCCAGGACGGCCCAGCCCAAGTTCGGTCGAACCCTCTGGTTCGGCCGAACCCCCCCTGATCACCGTTGATCTTGGGGTTTGGCGTGGACGCTCCAGAAGTTCTCCCAATGATGGTTGTGGGGCAGTTCGGACATTTCCCCTTATCACAACCGTCATAACTGCCCTATAAAAGGACCTCACTTCATTCACTCTCACACACACTTCCAAGCTTGAGCTGAATTATAAGAGGCTCTATTGTACTATATTGTATACTAGAATAGGAAGAGAGTAGAGAAGAAGAAGTCGGAAGAATTTCGGAGTTGTCGGTAATCTTCTCCTATTTCTTTTATTCTATTTATTACTCTGAATTCAATATAATATTGTAACATAACCAAATTCTAGACCTTAAAAATTTGTATCAAAATAGTTGGAAGCTAACTTTTCCATTTTTGAGAGCTAAAAATTTCCATTTTTAACCTTGGTGTGGTCAATCTAACTTGAACCTAAGTAAAATTTGAGAACAAATTAAAACTTTTTCATTTATAACCTAGGACATAAATGCAAACACGAGTAAAAGCATGCATACTTGCATAAAACATGTTTTGACTTGAGTCCTTCATGTGCATTTGAATCTTTGATTTGCATTTCATAATAGGTCTCATGAATATTAACTAAGATCTAGATAAACAACTAAACCATTAGGGCCTAGTGCTAGCTAGAGGAAGTTAAAATAGAAACCATACACCTTAAAATATATCAACATGGCTAATGTCAAGCCTCACAAAACTAATTTCAACATCCATCTAAAGACATGTCATGAACATGGAAGTGAAGAAATAAATTATATCATATAGGGTATATTCTATCTTAATCATCTCTATAAGCATTCTCTTAATTTAATACTAAAGTAAACTTATGCATAAATAGGTAAGGAGCTTATGACAGTAAGGTAAACTGTAATTCTAACATATCAATATCACCTCAGGTTAATGAGAGTCCAAATATAACTTTTATAAACATTTACATGCATTTAGGAAAGGGAAACACATATAAGACATAAGTCTTGCGAATTATCTAAAATAATTCGTGCAAGATAAAATCGTGGGAAAATTCATGTAGGCTCTACTTAACATATAAAACTCACTGTATTTTTGGTATAATTTAATAACTAAATTTGATACCTCGAATAAATCAGTCAAACCAGTTAAATAATAGACTAATTATAGTTCTTAATCGGTTAAAACCATACCTAACTAAAATGTGCATTTAACTACATGAAAGTGTATAGGGGAAATAATTTATTCAAATACTAGGTCATTTATCATGAATAAATATAATTTTATCAGAATTTATCTTCTCTGTTTAGGTCTCCTAAAAATTCAAACTAATTTCCAAAGGGCCCATTTTCTCCTAATTACTGTGAGTAATCTATCCAAAATTTTTTAAGTACAACCAAAGAAAATGGAATCTAGGTATCTTCAACTATCATCACAAAAATTCACACTAATTTATCCTGGCCGCAAAATAAACTATCGAGTTACAAAGGAAGGGTAAGTGAATTAATCCTGAAAATTTGTCCAAAATCACTTACACCCAATTATCTACCCATCCCTCACACCCCCACCTAGCTTACATCGACCTGGACCCACCTGGCAGCCTTCTTGGCTTGCCCTTCCCCTGTGCAACTTCTCTAGCCGACCAGAACTGAGAGAAAGACCGAGCCGACAGCCCTCGGGCGCGTTCGACGCGTCGCCTCGACGTGGCAGCGCCGAACCGAGGCTTCACCTCACCCAGCTGCGTCGCCACTCTTCACCGACCATCCCAGTGCCGATCCAACCGAGGGAGGAAGCTCCAACTTTCCCTCTCCACCTCTCTTTCGTCGTCGGCCGCCGAAAAGGGGCATGCCGCCGATCGCCAACGAGTCGTCTCCATCCCTATCTGATTCACGTTCTATTATCTTCTCTCCATGCCGAGAAAATCCTCTTTTGACTCCATCTTGTTTCGTCCACTGCAGCGACGGGAACGCGACCTCGTCTACGGAGCTCTGGAGCGCGCTCCAAGCGCCGCCGCAGCCGACATCGTCGCCGTTCCGACCGCTGTAGACCGATCCAAGCCGAGCCGTCACGCCAACGCCTTCTCCTTGAAGTCCTCCTCAAAACCCCTCAATAATCCCAGGCAACGGCGCAGCAAGTGCGGAGATCGGCCACCGTCTTCTTCACCTCCGGTTGCCATCGCCATTGTCGTTTCCGCCTCCTCCGGTGAGCCATTGTTGGATTACTAGCGCACAAACCATCCCTGTGACCTCAAAACCCTCGTGCATGCCTTCCTTTAGCAGCTCGTCGTCCCGTTCGAGCCGTCGCCGTTCACCCGCAGAAGGACGCCGTCGCCGGGAGGATGCGCGAGCCGTTGCTGTCACCAAGACCCCGGAAAACTTCAACCTAACCCGCGGTGAGTACCCTAGAGCCTGGAAGACCACATGCATGCATCCCTTTGAGTACATCCAGTCTATAGCACGACATGCACCACCACCCGAAAACTTCCTCTGCTCGGACTCGCCGCTGGCGCTACTCCGATGTCTGCTGTCTGAGAAATGTATAGGAATGGAATCGCAATAGCATGCCCTTCATTTTCTATTTTGGTCGCAACCCCAACGGAGTCACCGTTTGTCGCCGACACCGGCGAGCAGAGATGCCGCCCATGGCTGCTCTGCTGCTTATCGAATGGAAAAGGAGACAGGGACCTCGGTTGGAGAATTTAAACAACTATAAGATTCATTATGTAATGTTTCCACTCAATGACATATGGGCCTAGGACTGCGGGTTGATTTACTGAAACTCTAGGGGCTTTTCTGCATATTGTCCTGGGACTGACAATGCACCCCGAGGAACAAAATCTGAAATTATAAAAGAACAGTAACTAAAACTTGTAAAATCCATATAAAATTAAATATAGCTCATTTTAAGATGATTCAAATTTCTGTGAACTCACCAAATTGGGAACTTTGATGTTATGGAATAAAAACTTGCACTCACAGTACAAATTTAGCCTCTAAAATTTATCCAAATTAAATCACACATAAAGCATGCACAAACTTATAAAATGCATACAAAATTCATTTCAACTCATTTCAGAGAAAACTTAGTTTCTACAGATCCACCAACATGTTCTCTAAAAACAAAGTAAAATAAAACATCTACACATTTTGCATCAAATGCCTCTAAAACTATTATCTTTAAAAATAACTAGTTTTATATAAGCTGAACTTTAGAAGTTCATATAAAATTCATCTTAGATCCTTTTTGAGTAAACCCAAGTTCCGTAGTGTCGAAACAAGATTTCGGCAATAATAAAAGGAGGTGGCTATCAAGTTAGGAAAGTGGATGGGTTTAGAGACAAGGAATTTTATACAGGTTCAGGCCTTCTTATTCAAGAAGTAATACCCTACTCCTGTCCGGGGATGATTCCGCCGAGTATATTATTGATTGTATAAACTGGAAAAAAGAATCGCGCCCCGAGAGGCACATGGACCCTCCTTATATAAAGGAAGGAGTCCACTTTACAAAGTACCATCCATATCCTAACAGAATATGGGATTATAGATAAAATACAATCGTAACCGACTACGATCCAGGGTATTTTCTTGATATACAAGTCTAGAATCTAACCCGAGTCTTCATAGAGATATTTTATCTATATTTGGTACCATATATCCGACTAAATTATAAATGTCATGTAGATATGGGGTATCCATAATCTCCACAGTAGCCCCCGAGACCTTCACAGTTGACAGTAATAGCCTTCTCGAAACAAAAAACAGTAATCCGAGTGCTTTAATTCAACTTGCTCCAGCTTGCCGAGTGCCAAAATCAAAGACTGCGAAGGGCGAAAATAAAACATGGTGCATCGAGTAGATGCACCTAATTAGGTGTAGCCCCCGACTATGTGATTAGTTGAAAAACTAAACATATAGTCAAGAACCGAGTGGTTATATAGCGAAGCACGCATGGTACTTAGTAAGATACCCAGCCGACTGCTTCTCAACTTGAACATATCAAGGACAAAAAATATAAGAAGGGCCGAGTGATAAACACTCAAAGGTCCAAAAATAGACATGTTTGATAGGAATCCGAGTAAAAATCTCATAAAATGATCCACCAAACATGATAGAAAATCATGGTAATTAATGAGTCTAATAGCCTAGGCTGTGACCCTTACCATAACCAAAATAAGCATATAACATGCTAAAAGAATGACTATTAATAAACCAGTCACCTCAAATCAGCTCAAACAGCTTCTGCAGCCTATTAAAGCTTACAAAAAATGGTATAACACTTTTCTGTCGGACACCTTTTTATGTACATCATAATAATTCCAAAGAATTATTGAATCGCGTTAAAAAGGATTTTAACAGCATTGGGCCACACCATTGTGAACACAAATTGCCAAAGCAAAAAGTGCCTAAGTCCCTAGGGATCGCAACAGGCCACGCTGATTATAGTATTGGGCTGAAGTACTGTACAGGCCCAGGCCCATTAGTACTCCCGATACCCTAATATCACCGAAATGAAAAACGTCTCTTCGTCTTCCCCGCCGAGACTCTCGCCATTTTCCCCATTTCCTGCTACAGTACAAACTGCGCCGGCCAAGCTAGGGTTCAGCAATCCGCTCCAATCCATCCTCAAAAACTCCACAAAATTTCTCCCCGCATCCACCGCTCTGATTCTCCATCCCTTTCTAGCCGTATCTCGGACCAAAACAAACCATCTAGTCCACATTCATGGCGGAAGAGAGGGAAAGCTTCGAGAGCCAGTGGGCGTCCTCCGATGTGACAGAAGATAATCTGAAGGAGGTGTTGGCGCACGACGTTCTTCCAGCAAAGAGATCATCGGGTGGCGACCGGCATTTGGTGAGGCATTCCCGACCCCCGATACACATGAAATCGTGGAATTTGCTCATTTCTTCTATGGCGGATTTTCTCTTCCAACCTCAAGATTTTTCCGGGGAATTCTGAACTTCTACGGGATTATCTTGCATCATCTGAATCCAAACTCCATAGTGCATATTGCCAATTTTATTCATGCCTGCGAAGCTTTTCTGGGCATCAGGCCTCATTTCGCCTTGTTCCGCCGCATCTTCTTCCTCAAGCCCTAGCCAAATAAGAGCAAACCATGCGTCGTTGGGGCTGCTGGTTTCCAACTCAGGGGAACACTAAGCCAAAAATACTTCTCCATGCCCTTCAAGACCTCAAATGAAGGCTGGCACGCAAATTGGTTTTATGTTCAAAACCCCGAGCCCGTTCTTCCCGAGTACTCCTGTCTTCCTCCAGTTTATCGAGATACTTGGAACTCACTGCTAATGGGAGATGAAGCTACACAAGCAGTAGAACTGATGGAGAGGATGATAAAGCTGAAAGAACAGGGCCTTCAAGGAGAATAGATCACCCGGCACTTTATCAAGTGTCGGTTAGCTCCAATCAAAGAAAGATCTCGCACAGCCTTCGAATTTGACGGCAAGCATGACCCAAACCGTGAAGATCTAGATTCTCTTGACTTCAATGTCATGAAGGAAAGGATGTATAAGATCTTCTCAAACGCCATCGTTGTCAGCTACTCACACTTGCTGCCAGTCGTACCGTTCAATGCATTCAATCCTCCTCCACGGGTACGTATTCATACACTTCAACCTTTCTCAAAATATGATCTTGTTTTCTTGTTGAATCAGTTAACAATGAAGGATATTACACCCAGGAATTTGCTTTGATGAAGTCAGATCCCCCAATTGCTCAACGCCGATCTCCCCGCCACCAAACTGGGCAAGGGAGCGGAGGACCAAGAATTCGGTCTGAAACTCAACCAAGTGCTTCTGATCCAATCGGCCAGTCAGATTCTCGAAAGAGGAAGCTGGTTCTAAGTGACGACGAAGCCGATGATACCACCAGGAGGCCTGGAGACCGAGAAACAACCAAGAAACTACCAAAACAGGCTACTCTAAGGAAGAAAACATCCAGTCGCCCTGTGCCAAAGATCAGGAAGTCTTCTAGGTGCAACTCATATAACGATCTCTCTTGCATTAATGCGTAACCATTGCGGCAACAATACTGATAATCAAATTTGCAGGAAACCATCTGATATAGATCCGTCTGGGAAAGACTCTGACCCGACTAACGTGGACACAAGTTCTTCCAAAGAAATCGGGCCAACTGCTGAGGATCATCCGAGTGACAATCAGCCGGCATCCAATAATGTAGAATCCGGTGATCAACCCCCGACTAGAAACCAGTCGGCCGAAGCCGAAGCCGGAGTTAATCAGGAGCCCCCGACTGGAAACCAGTCGGACGCAGGGCCAAGCCAAGAGATTCCAGAAGTCGAAACCCAAGCAGACAACCCTCGCGGACAAGACGCCAGCGATGACCGGAGATCTGGATCTCCCTTAAAGGCATCCGAATCCACTCATCCTCGTCCAGAAATCATTACGGGTAAACACTCTGTCTGAAACCATGTCGACCCAAATAACTCTGATCAATTGTATAACCTTTGTCAGTGGATACATTAAGACCAATGATCAGTGATGAAGAAGAAATTCCCCGTATACAAGCAGCCGAAGATTCGTGCCCTCCTATTTTGGTCAAGAGGTGGGATGACAACTTGCAACCTCAAGGAATTGTAATAAACCGGCAAAAAGAAGACGAAGAGGTATGCCTATTGAAAAAGGCACTCAACCAAGCGACTCGTATTGTAAATGTAAGTTCCTTGACGCCTGACCTTAGCCATCTTGTTTGCCGTCTGGCTCGAGCACTGATTAAACTGCTCTGCAAAGGATTCATCTTAGGAACGAGGCGAAAACCGCAACCCTAGAGAAACTAGTTCCTCATCTTGGAACCCTTGAAGCCACCAGGAGTCAACTGCACGAGGCCAGGGAACTTGCCAAGAAGAACGAACACGATCTGAGGGATCGGATTGCTGAGCTCCAGGAATCCAATTTTGAACTGAGCGGCTCATCAAAAGGTTCACGCAAACTCCGCCCAACTGATTTGTGCTGTTATCTCTGTAATCTTGATTAACCGGAGTCAATGTAGTGCAAGTTGCCAAGATATCTCAACTAGAGAAGCAGATCCAAACTCTGGAAAATGACAAGGCAGAGCTGGCAAGACAGAGGGATTCGGCTTTAAAGGAGGTTGAAGGTACCAATAATCGATACTCCAAAAGCCATTGTCTTCTATATACTGATTCATTAATATAAATCTGTTGATGCAGACCGCAAGATCAAGTCGCAAGCACAATTTGATGTTTTAGTTGACAAGATCAACAAGCTTGAAGGAGCCAGGGATAAGGTCGCTAATGCCGCTACTCCACTCATCCAGGCCATGTTCTTTAATAACGCCGGTTCGAGTACACTTGATGCTGCCGAAATCTTCGACAAGCTGAGAGTCGCTCCAGATACTTATTTCAAGAATATCAAAGAGGCTGGAAGTATGGGAGCAGGTCTGGCGTTGGCGATGACCAAATCCCTTTATCCAAGGGTTGATATTGATGCCGTTGACGGCTTTGCAGACGGGACGAGCGAAGAAGCTGCCCTTGACCTCATCAATGATGCGCAAAAAGCTGCTGACAAGATTGCTGCTGATGTAGTTGAGAGATTCCAAGATGTCGACCTTCGGCTGACTGGGCCTGATAATTCTGATGATGAAAAAACTGATACTGATTGATATAACAATGATTTTGATAATTAATGATGATGGAGGCTCAATTTGTACAATACTGATGAATTTATGCTATGCTTGGTGTTCCATACTTAGCTTCTGATTTCTTAAAAGCCTTTGTCAAGCCTTATTGAGCCTAAAACCCGCAAAAGCTATTAAAAAACCTTCAGTCCTCATTGACTAAGTCGAAAGACCAAACAGGGCAATGATAAATCAAGTAAGCAAATTGAATTGATAAAAATCACACTCCATTATTATCATAGTAGCCCCCCGACTGAAAACTTCAAGAAAAAGCATGAAGTTAGCAGTCGAAGAGGAAAGATACAAACGAAATGCCTAAGCATAAAATCGACGAAGGTGTTCAATATTCCAAGAATTGTTGATAAGAGTATCGTCTTTGCGCTTGAGTCGATAAGAACCAGGCCGAGTGACTTCAGCAATTATGAACGGTCCTTCCCATAAGGGAGATAATTTATGCCGATCCTGTGTGGTTTGAATTTTCCTCAGAACCAGGTCGCCGACTAAAAAGGCTCGCGATCGAACATTCCGATTATGATAACGGCGCAACCCTTGCAAATATCGAGTCGATTGAATTAAAGCTGCTGCTCGGGCTTCTTCTAGTCGATTGATGTCGTCTACTCGGCCTTCTTCATAGCGCGCCTCGTTGAAGTCCCGAAATCGTAGTGATTCAAATTCCACTTCACTCGGCAACATTGCTTCTGCACCATAAACCAAAAAGAACGGCGACTGGCCGGTAGCCCGACTGGGAGTAGTGCGTAAAGACCAAAGTACGGACGGCAGCTGATCGACCCACTTGCCAGCATAGGGACGTAGCCGGTAAAAAACGCGTGCTTTGATCCCTTGAAGTATCATATCATTAGCGCACTCGACTTGTCCATTACTCATGGGGTGTGCCACGGAGGCGTAACAAATTTTAATGCCGAAGTCTTCACAAAAGTCTTTAAATGCTCCACCAGTGAATTGAGTGCCATTATCAGTGATGATCCAATTAGGTACCCCAAACCGATGTACAATGTTGATGAAAAAGTCTCTAGCTTTATCTGCTGTGATCGTGATGACCGGTTTAGCCTCAATCCACTTGGAGAATTTGTCGATAGCCACAAAGAGATGCGTGTAACTGCCGACTGCCCTTTTAAACGGGCCGACCATGTCAAGCCCCCAGACCGCAAACGGCCAGGACAACGGGATGGTTTGCAACTCTTGGGCTGGCAGATGAATTTGTCTGGCAAAAAATTGACAACCTTCACATGTCCGCATAATCTTGTCAGCATTAGACACAGCTGTAGGCCAGAAAAAACCTTGCCGGTAAGCTTTGCCGACAATGGTCTGTGCAGCGGCATGATTACCACAAATACCAGAATGTATATCCTTCAACAATTGTCTCCCTTCTTCCAAAGACACGCAGCGCTGCAGTATTCCTGATGGACTTTTCTTGTACAGCTCAGTCTCATGAATAATGTAAAGTCTGCTGCACCTGGAAATCCGCTCGGCTTCATTTTTGTCTTGAGGGAGTTCTTGTTTGGTCAAAAATTTTATGAACGGTTCTCTCCAGTCGGCTTCAATCACGCTTACGCCTTGAGTATCCATGGCTTCGATTGTCTCTTTTCTGGGCACGGTCGGTTCGTAAAGATGTTCAACGAACACATCTGAAGGAGCTGCTTCCCATTTTGAACCGAAATTAGCCAGTCTGTCGGCTGCCTCATTGTTATGTCGGAGGACATGGGTGAGCTCGAGCCCATCGAATTTATCTTCCAACTTGCGTACCTCTTGTCGATAAGCGGTCATATTATCATCTAGACAAGACCACTCTTTCATGACTTGATTAACAACCAACTGAGAGTCTCCACGGACGATTAGTCGGTGAATGCCTAGAGAGATTGCGATCCTTAATCCATGGAGTAGCGCCTCGTATTCCGCCACGTTATGGGACGCAGAAAAATGTATCCACAATACGTAGCTCAATCTTTCTCCAGTCGGGGAAATCAAGACGACCTAGCTCCAGTGCCTGTAAGCCTCTTTGACCCCTCAAAATGCATAGTCCAATATTCCATCTTTTCCTCTAGCATGTCTTCTTGGCACTCGGTCCACTCGGCAAGGAAATCAGCTAAAGCTTGTGACTTGATCGAAGTTCGTGGTTTGAACGATATGTCCAAAGACATCAATTCTAAGGCCTACTTCGCAATTCGTCCGTTTGCTTCGCGATTATAAAGTATATCCCCGAGCGGAAACGATGTGACCACCGTGACCGAGTGACTTTGAAAGTAGTGAGATAATTTCCTGACGGTAATTAAGACACCATATAATAACTTTTGAACCTGAGGATACCTTGTCTTGGAGTCGGCTAAAACCTCGCTGACAAAATAAATTGGTCGTTGGACTTTTTGAATATGGCCTTCCTCTTCACGCTCAACAACCAGGACCGTGCTCACAACCTGGGAGGTCGCCGACACATATAACAGTAGCGGCTCTTGTGGATGCGGCGAGGCCAAAACTGGTGGAGTGGTGAGAAGTCTCTTGAAGTCTTCAAAAGCTTTTTGTGCTTCGGGTCCCCACTGAAAATTGTCAGTCTTCTTCAGCAGCTTGAAAAAGGGCATCCCCCGCTCGCCGAGTCGTGAGACGAACCGGCTGAGCGCCGCCATGCAACCAGTCAGCTTTTGGACGTCTTTTTGGGAGCTTGGCGGTTTCATGTTGAGGATGGCGTTGATTTTCTCCGGGTTGGCCTGTATGCCTCTCTGAGATACCATAAATCCGAGCAACTTCCCTGACGGTACTCCGAAGATGCACTTTTCCGGGTTTAGTTTCATCTTGAAAGCACGAATGCTTGTAAAAGTTTCTTCTAAATCCGCAATCAGGTCATCCTTCTGCTTGGTCTTGACGACTACATCGTCAACATAAGCTTCAACATTGCGACCGATCTGAATTGAAAAATATCTTTGAATCATGCGTTGATAGGTTGCTCCTGCGTTCTTTAATCCAAAGGGCATGGTGATGTAACAGTAGGCCCCAAAGAGCGTAATAAACGAGGTCTTCAAGCAGTCGGATTCTTTTAGTCGGATCTGATGATATCCCGAGTAACAGTCCAAGAAGCTGAGTAACTCGCAGCCGGCCGTTGAGTCAACCACCTGGTCAATGCGAGGTAACCCAAAAGGGTCTTTGGGACAAGATTTGTTGAGGTCGGTATAATCGACACACATGCGCCATTGCCCCGTCTTTTTCCGAACCAGGACTGGGTCCGCGACGAGGGTGGTAGCGGTAGGGCGAGTGCTGCAACTCGTCCGGGTAGCGCTGGTGAAGAGTGTCGATGGCGAGGAGTGCGGCGTTCTGGCAAGCGGCGGAGAAGGAATCTCCACCCGCGGTGACTGCCAACGAAGTCCTCTCGGGAGAGCCAGTGAGGATCACTGCAGTGACCTCCCAAGCAGCGTGGGGCTCTGCATCGTCACCCTCCTGCTCCGGGAGCTGCTTGCCCTGGTAGTCCACTCCATGCGGATATCCCAGGACAACGCACATGCCCCGTAGCTCCAGAACAAAGCCGGTCAGGTCCAGGCCACGACGGTTGATGCTGCCGGCCATCTACAAGCAAGGACAAAAGAGATAAAAATATTTTAGAGATCAGCTTTTGATGACAAATGAAGCAGCAAGACAGAGAGAGACTAAAGGATTTTCACAAATAAGAGAGGATTTTTATTTCGAAAATATTGCTAAGGCTTGGGATCTAAGGCTCGTCCTAAGGTCAAGGGGGCTCTGATACCAACTTGTCACGACCGGAAATAACCCAACGGGCGTTCCTTACGTGCGTGTGTTATTCCTTGTCCCAGGAGGCAAGGTACACCAAAAGTTGATACAATTCAGAGTTTAACAAGCGGAAGCGTAAATAGTTAATTGTTACATGGGCAGCGACGGCCCAGCACACTCAAAGACAACGAAAAACAGCGGAAGACTAAGGCGACGACCACAGGCGCTTGACGGCAGGCACGAGCTAGACACCAAAGCCTTCATCATCCAGGGGCTCCTCTTCTGGGTTTGGGAAAAATTGAGCAAGACTGAGTACAACCACCGTACTCAACAAGACACACCCACAAGTGCAGCATAAATGCAAAGGAGTACAATGGAGTTATAATATAGGGGTTAGGTTTTGCAATAAACAGCATTTAAAAGACCCTTAGTTGCTCAAAGCTATTTTGTAAACACGATTCTAGAGCTGTACAATATTATTAACCAAGGCCGTGAACCCACACGAACCTGCCTTAACCCAAGGCCTACGATGATTCAGACCGAACTGGCAACCCGACCCTAGGTCCCAGCTCGTCCCAAGCCAACCCAGGCCAACCATTCCACATTTTAGTTGTTAAGCAGGTTTTAAGAATTAAAACACTAACTTGGGTACATTGCTCGGCTTGCCCATAACCGAGGGCGCGGCTATTCGAATAGATTATACTCTGATCAGAGGTGTACATCTTTACCCACAAGACACATCTTCCTCACGCGTAACCACGTGCCACATACCACCACGGTATACGGACGGAAGACGTGACATAGTTTCCAACCCATCCTAGCCATAGACAAGAGTACCGACCCAACCCCACCTACGGCCGGAACCCCCGGGACAGGTAGGCAGGACTGAGCCCCTAGCAGCAGGACACCGGTCCTGTGCCATGACATCTCGACTACCGGGCCGCAGCTCGTGTAGCCTTCATTTGCCCTAGAGATGTCCATCGACCCCCGACTTCGTCCATCTCCATCCGTGTACTTTTGTTTATAGCCAGACTGAGCCACAAACTAAGCCTTACCCATTAGACATGTGGAAGTACGGTAGTGCTTTGCAACAGAGGCCCGAAGACCGGTCCTTGTATGGCCGAGGTGCTACCATCAAAACCATGCACCCCGAGCCCAGCCTAAAACCATTTTGAGGGTTTTGAACCGAGGGAGAGGTGTGAATCCAATTCCACAATAATCCAACCATTCCATGGTGTCCAAGTGATATGAATATTCCCAAAGTCTAGAGTTATAAAACCACCTAATGTTGCCTAATTAATCAGCGAAGCATCTACCTAAATTCATACTAGTGGAGCCATGAATAGAGTGCCCACTAGCTGGGGTTTTGTTTATTCTAGGGTGAACAAGGTAATAATAACAATAACCACAATAATAAGGTCATAACAAAGGTAAATAGGCATGGCTAAATAAAACAGTGATAACGCGGGAATTTAAATAAAGCGATAATGCAATAATTTAAATCAAAATAATTTTATAAACTAGGATCCAATATGTTCAAAGAATGATGTGACTTGCCTTGCTCGCTTTCCCAAACGTCGGCTTCAACCTCCACGAAGAGCGGATCTTCCGAAGCTGCAGCGTCTACACGACCAACGGAAAATAAAAGGGCTTTTACTCTAATAAACTCCATATAACAAGCAGGAACAAAGCACAAAAATGGGTTCTTGACTTCTTAAGGAAAAATTAGAGACTTGAACGGTCCAATTCCGAGTTCAAATGGCCAAGTTATGGCCATTTGAAGTTTATATGCTCTTTAAATGAATATTTACGAATTTCTTCGTTTAAATTTTAATTTAAAAATATATTTATTGCGTCAGCCGGGGGAGAGGGCGCGCGGACCGGGTCCACGGGAGTGGGACCCACGCGGCAGCCTCACGGTCCTCGGTGGACCGGGTGCACCCGGCTCACACCGGCCGGCGCCGTGGGCCCCACGCGTCAGCCGCACCCGAGGGCGCGGGCGGCTGACGGCCGGGCCCCACGCGGCAGCCGCTAGGCGCGCCCGGAGGCGGCCACGTCGGCGCGGCCGGCGGGAGGCGGCGCCCGCGCCCCGATGGTCGCCGCCGGCGACCACCGGCACGGCGGAGCAGCGGCCGAGAGAGGGGAGGGAAGGGGGAAAGGAGGCGGCGGTCCACGGCTCACCCCGGGTCGATGGCAACGACGGAAACGGCAACCGGAGCGGAGGAAGGCGGCGGCGCGGCTCGGGTCGACGGGGTCGGCGGCGCTCCGGCGGTCGGTGACCGAAACGGAGAGGTGGACGAGGTCGGCGAGGTTGCGGTGAAGCCGAAGGAGGCGGCCCCGAGGTGGGAGGTGGTCCGGGGCGACGACGGCGGAGAGAGAGAGCGACGGCGCGAGCTCGATTCTGGCGAGGAGAGAGGGCGGTGAGTGGCGGAAACGGTGGTGGGGAGCTCGGGGAGGGTTTATATAGGGTTGGGAGTGAGAGAGGGCGGCCGGAGGGGAAGGAAACCGGCGCGGGAGGTCCGGCCGCCATCAACGGCGCCGGCGAGATTTGCGGGGGCAAATCCGCCCGTTTGAACGCGAGAGAGAGAGGGAAAAATAGGGGGAAAGGGAGAGGGGATCACGGGGAGTGATTCCCCCCACTTTATTGCTTGCGGGGACGGCGGGAGGCGGCGGGATTCGCGGCGGCGGCGGCGCTAGGGCGCGGGGAGGCGGCGGGAGCGGCGGGAGGAAGGGGATGACGGGTGGGCCCCACCCGTCAGCGAGGGTGGCGGGCGGGCCCGCCTGTCAGCGGCGCGCGCGGGGAGGCGGCGAGTGGGCCGCGGGGAGGAGGAGAGAGGGGGAGGGAGATGGGCCGAATCCGGCCCATTAGAGAGAAGGAGGGATTTTAGGGTTTTTCTTTTTATAAAATCATTTTAACTTTGTTTATTTCTTAATAATTATTATTTGTGCTCTGAAAATTCCACTAAAATTTATTTACACATTTTAGGCTTTTAGGAAATATACAAAAATCCTCCAAGCCCTATTTGACTTTTAACTTTGCACATTTTAATTTTTGAAGGCTTTCACAAGCATTTTAATTATTCTAGGCATAATTTAGAGGATGTATTTTAGGGTCGATTTGGGACGCGACATTTTCAGTGCGAAAATTCTCCCGAGTGCCGAAGGTAACTGGAAGCGTGATCTGGCCGAGTGGTGTAGCTGACAATCCTGGGATAACACCGTGGAAGGGTGCATTACTCGGCTTTAATTTCGTGCGAGGAATCTGCATATCGTCCAGGGTCTTAGCGAAAAGGATGTTGAGTGCGCTGCCACCATCGATGTGAGTTCGTCGGAGCTTGACATTGCGAACCACTGGATCTAGTACCAGAGGATACCGCCCCGGGTGGACCACTCGGTCGGGATGATCCGAGCGGTCGAACTTAATTGCTACCTCTGACCACCGAAGGTATTGGGGCGTGTTAGGCTGAACCGCATTGATCTCCCCGTTCTGTTAGCTTCTGCTTTCTCTTAGACTCATAAGCCAGGGGTCCGCCGAAGATGTGATTAAGTTCTTTGCGGTGATCTTGAAAACCAGTCGGGGCATCATCTTCATCATCTTTCTTCTTTGATGTGCTTTGATCTCTGTCTGAAGGCTTACGCGCGTTCTTGACATATTGCTCCGCAAACTGTTTGTAGACGAAGCAATCTTTGGCCACGTGGTTGGAGTTGGGATGATGCGGACATTGGGAATTCATTATTTTGTCGAAGGTGTTGACGCGAGAACGTTGTCGGGAAGACGGAGAGGTGGTCGCCACAAGTTCTTTGGGCTTACGCTTGCGATCCTTGTGGTTGTTACTTCCACTCCCTCCTGCGGTCGGCGTATCCTTCTTTGGCTTCCAAGTGGTGCCCGACTGCTTGGACGCCGTGATAGCATCTTCGGCTTTCGCATACTCATTGGCTTTTTCAAACATCTGCTTGACCGTCTTGAGAGGTTTGCGTCCGAACTTGCCGACTAGGTCCTCGTGGCGGATGCCTTTAGTAAAGGCGGCAATGATGACGTCGTCGGTGATGTCGGAGATCTTGTTGCGTTGCTCAGAGAAGCGTCGAATGTAATCTCGAAGAGACTCTCCAGACTTCTGAATGATGTTGTAGAGATCGAAGTGTGTGCCAGGCCGTTCAAAAGTGTCTTGGAAGTTGGCGATGAAGTGGTCACGTAGCTCTGCCCATGATCCGATCGTGCCGCGGGGTAGCCCGTGAAGCCATGACCGGGCGGAATCTGCTAGGGCCACGGGTAGATAATTCGCCATGGCTTTGCTGTCTCCTCCTGCTGCGTGGATTGTGAGACCATAGACGGTGAGCCAAGACTCAGGGTTGGTGGTGCCGTCATATTTCTCAATTCCGGTCGGCTTAAAGCTGGCTGGCCAATCCACTCGACGCAGGTCGCTTGTGAAGGCAGCAACTCCGTCCACGTCGTCATCATAGCGATCTAGTGAATGATAGCCTCTTGCTGCGCGGCGCTGGTTGATGGTGTCGCGAAGATCGATGGGGTGCCTTCGATGTGGGGAGTGTGGTCGTTCAACTCGGCGCTCCCTATATCGTTCGGGAGGCGAATGAACAGACCGTTCATCATGTCCCCTGCTCCTGCGACTAGATCCGGTGCCGGCAATGCTGAGGCTTGGCTGGTGATAGTCTTGAGATCGAAGATGAGGGACTCGGCTACCAGTCGGGGTGCGGGTGCTTGCGGAGTTGGCTGGAACCGAGGCAGCGATCATGGTCTTCGTCTGGTTCAAGATGTTGACTACATGATCAGCTTGGTTGAGTGCGTCTTCCTTGAGGAGGGTGTCGAGGAGAGTGATTGCTGCAATCGCGTTCTGCTGGGGGGTGCGAAAGACCGTTGTCCCATCGACATCTTGTTGCCCAATGAGCTCTCTCGCTCGCCGCCCAGATTCTAAGGCGCGTTGTCGTCGATCTTCAGCCTCCTTTGCAATCCGTTCGCGATCTTGTTGCTCATGCTGTAGTCGTTCCCGCTCCTGTCGCTGTCGCTCTTCCTCCAGTCGGCGACGTTCAGCTTCTTGCCGTGCGCGATCTTGGTCCGCTTCTCGGGCTTGGCGCTGTTCCTCCGTTTCGTTGTCAGCCATGAATACGCCGAAGAAGAGGGGCGTGTAGTTATCCTCATAGCTGTCGTCGAAGTTGTCGAGGTCACCGTGGTTGTAGTAGTAGCCGAAATCGTCGTAGTCGAGGATCTCGGTTGGTCAAGAACTGACGTCGGGGGAGCTGAGGTAGCCATCCAACTCTTCCGTCGAGACTGTCCCGAGAGGTTGGAGTATAACGCCAACCTCCCTGGATCTAGATCAGATCGGGGCCGAAGCCGGAGCTCGCCTAGATCTTCGAGTGGGAGATGTCTTGACTGTGAAGACAGCGTCCAAATCATCAGGAAGTTTCATCAGGATTGAGGGATAGGACCCGTCGTCTTGATCTGGTCGCGGAAGAGTAGATTGGATCTCGTCCGAGTGGTTTGAAGCCGACTCGGGAGAGATGATCTTGGAGTAGGCCTCGGCCGAGTTCGGAATACCGAACGGCACGTGGACCTGGTCTCTCCCCGACTGGTTTGAATCCGAGTCAAGGAGAGAGATCTTGCTGAAGTCGTTGGTGATGAAGTTGAGGCTGCCGAACCGGAACGCCTGCCCGGGAGGGAAGGCGAAGTCGTTGATGCCAGAATTGAAACCCAACTGTCAACTGCCCGGGAGGGAAGGCTGCTGAACTTGACGCTACCCCTACCTGGCGCGCCAACTGCCGAAACAAGATTTTGGCAATAATAAAAGGGGGTGGCTATCAAGTTAGGAAAGTGGATGGGTTTAGAGACAAGGAATTTTATACAGGTTCAGGCCTTCTTATTCAAGAAGTAATACCCTACTCCTGTCCGGGGATGATTCCGCCGAGTATATTATTGATTGTATAAACTGGAAAAAAGAATCGCGCCCCGAGAGGCACATGGACCCTCCTTATATAGGGGAAGGAGTCCACTTTACAAAGTACCATCCATATCCTAACGGAATATGGGATTATAGATAAAATACAATCGTAACCGACTAGGATCCCGGGTATTTTCTTGATATACAAGTCTAGAATTTAACCCGAGTCCTCATAGAGATATTTTATCTATATTTGGTACCATATATCCGACTAAATTATAACTGTCATGTAGATATGGGGTATCCATAATCTCCACATGTAGAATCACCAAAACATATACTTCCACATTATAAAATAAAATTATATACTTACTGTATGATAAAAGCCTCTAAATACTTATGTAAGTAATAACCAACATAGAGCAACCTTAAATTGTAAAATTTGTAGAAAATTCATCTTTAGTCTAAATGAAGTGAACCAAATATCTATAGAACCAGCGAACAGTGGGCTTTGACATAGTAAAATAAAATATGGAACCTTCTGTAAAGGTTATAGCTCTAAACTTTAAATTTATAGGTAGGTACTAATCACATAGTATTGATTGAGCAATATGTATATATATAAATGTATATAGAAATACACTCTAGCTATAATGAAACCCAAATAAAACTTGTTAGACCAGTGAATGCATAGTTCCATCCCCTTCCACCAAAACTTAGCAAACTTAACTCATATAACAATTTCTAGGTTGGTGTGTTAAGTAACTAACATAGAACATCCCTAATTATAAAATGTGTAGTAAAATAATATAAACTCTAAAATTATGAACTAAGATTAGATTAGTTAACTAAAATACTCATTTTATACATCACTAGCTAGATGAGGCAAGTTCTGGACCTAAACCTCTAAAGCCATGAACCTATATAACACTATACACCCGTAACACGTTATAACTTGTAAAATACATAAAGAATTCATATTAACTCCAAAAATTGTGAAACCAAATGTGTTAGTCTTAGAAAACACATATGTTCACTCAGCAAACATAAACTTAATAAAAATCACCTTACAACAGCATTTCACAATAGTACCTAAATAAATCCTATACTATACCGATGAAACTTGTAAAATTCATAATTCCCAAATAAAAAGAGATGAAATAGAAATTCTTCCATCTAAATTCATTTTAGACCAGTACCTATTCACTGTGCACAAATCATCCATTTTAGAGCATTTTGGATTTTACGCATATTTCGGTGTTTAATTGCATAACGTGTACTTTGTATAGATGATTGCTTAAACGGTGAAGAAGTGATTTAGGTGCTGACATTTTCCTGATTCAAGGCAAGTCCCACCTCCCTCTCTTTGATCACTTTGAACCTATGTTTTGGAGGTTATTGAAAATGTTTGCAAATCCTGCATGTCGATTGTACACTAACAAATTAAAATGGTGTTAAACTTGTTAGACAAATTCCCATTATTTGCATTATCACCTTAACCCCACATATATCCATATCCATCATTCCTAACCTTAGGAACAATATGACTATACCACTTTTTATATGAGTTTTGGTGACACTAGGTTACTATAAAGCTTAGCCATGCTTAGAATGGTCTTCCTTGTCATTATGGGCTCATTACAAACATGAAATTTGATTTATAATTAATCTGGACAGAACTTTAATACTTGTGATTTTGATAAATAAAATGGTGGAAAACATGGATTTTAGGTTTGGGCCTCAAGTGGTGCACATATGGTGATTAGTTGTGTATCGATAGGGGGAGAGTGTGCCCAAACCAACCTAAGGACTTCACTCAATGTCAGTTCATTTCGTATACAGTACAACCACATGTGCTAGTATGGGATAGCCCAAGCTTACTAAATTATTTATGGTTTAGCCTTACATTCTGGTAGGCCGGTGTGTATGAGTTCGAATAACTCAGAGGAACTTCCTATTTACCCCGACGTGGTAGTTTAGGTGACTAAGTCTGTCCAATACAATGGTATTGTGCCACGTGGGTGGGTTCCCGTTGTGTCCGCCACCACGGCGTTAAGTTTAAGGCATGGGCCCGCCACTTAACGGTTCTAGGTCATATAACGTGTATTGCTTAGGACGGAGTAACACGTATCGTGCTGGTGTAAGGCTAAATCATGAATTTTGGAAAAGCTTTGTTGCGGGTAATAAATCGGGAACTTATGTATCGCGTGCCATACTCTTGCATGATTATTATTTCGCATCATGTGGGTAAAGTGTACAAACTCTGCAGAGTTAAAACTAATCGATTAGCCGTGCTCGCGGTCATGAGCGGCGTGTGGATATCTATTGAGTATAGATTTGTGTTTATTCTTCTAAATGCTGAAATTTACCTTCAATTTGTGATGAGATTTGAGAATGATCTCCTTGCTGCCATGGAAGGCAATGAGGTGCATATTTATACATGATTAATGCCTACCTTGATGCCCAATATGTCAAGTACTAGTTTGCTGAAATTTATTTGAAAGTAAACCTGATTTAGAAATGTTTTATGCAAATAAAACTTGCTTTATGCTAAAAAGAACCATATTATGCCTTCCATGATTATATGCCTTGCAAGTAGGGTGTTAGGCTTGTCTTGGTGCTTGCCAGTACATTATTTCTATAATGTACTGACTCTTGCTATTGAATTAATCTTTTGTTTGCAGGTTTTAGTCTTAGTCTTTGAGTGATGCGGGTAATCAACTGCTTCTTCTAGGACTTGAACTTAATGGGGGTAAACCCCTAGTCGGTGTGCTTGTGGATTGGGTAGACAAGCTTCCGCTGTTCTATATATTTATTTGGCCGGTTGGCCAATGTAACTAAAGTAGATGTAGTTTATAATCGCTTTCATCTTATTTGTGTTTGCTATGTATAATCATGCTTGAGATGAAAGTGTGAATCTAGTGCACATCCTGGGAACTAGATTCACATGAGTATGAGTTAAGAATATTTGAGATGTTGTAGATCTTTAGCCATTTTTGTCAAGTCTCCTGAATGTGTAACACATCGGGTCGCCGCCTTCGAGTGGTTTGACGGGCACATCTCAGGCTGAAGTTGACTGGCAGGCTAAAGGCCTAGCAATGTCTCCAATATTCTTCTCTCGAGGCGTCGGATGTTTCATTATGTTTGTTTGATGACTTGAATTATTCACTTCATCCCTCAAATATAATGGATGGTCCGGAAAGCCTACGACAAATATTCTTCTTCAGTAATTTAGATTTATCTTGTGAGAATTATCTCTTGGTTAGTTCCTAAATAGCATACGGGATTATTGTTCATTATAATCAACTAAAATATAGTTATTGTTTTGGTGAGTTATAAACACTAAAGTAGATATTAATTGCTTAGACGTGGTGTTTAGGTAATTGTTATCCAGTAATTGCTGTGTATCCACAGTACGTTTGAGGTAGGTGTAGAGGTGGTGACAGCCCTTGAGATCACTTAAGTCCTCCCTGTCCGGCTACGGCTACGTAGTAGAGCGACATTGGGAACAGCGGGTTGCCAGTGCCTGAAGTATTGCGTTAGGATTAAAGTTAAGCTTTCCCTAAACACTGTTTCTCACTAGTAAATCCTCTCTATCCTGGCCTATCATTTGCTTGGCGTCCTTGGATGAACTGGAGGAAGATCTGACCATAATGTTCTTTGGATTCGATACCCTTGGAATACTCCGTAAGGGAAGTGCTACCTCGGTATATCCGTGCACTTGCGGATTTTATCTGTACCCGTATTAAATACCAGCACCCATATCCTTCAAATCCAACTCACAAAAAATCATGGCTTTGATTGAAGAAGACCAGTTAAAGATTGAATCTTTAATCCATTCCTCTCACGCATAAAGGAAAGGACTATAGCAAAAAAAAAAAAAAAAAAAAAACAAGAAGAAGAAGACGAAATTCTCACTGTTGCTCGTGCTTGCGTTGGCGAGTTGACGGTGCCCGCGTTAGTGCCAGGCGGCTTCCGAGTTAGGCATCGGTCACTCGAAGAGTACTCGTTGGACGCGCATGCGTTCGAGCTACGAGAATGGTGTCGTGAGCTTGAACTCGTGGCCCGCTTCATCACGTTGAAGAAACGTCTTGCTCTCTTCTTCATCACGCACACACCAGCAAAGAACACACAAGATGATGTTGCGCCCTAAAATCATCCTAAAATTTTATCGTCTAAATTATTTCTATAAATTGTAAAATGCAAAAAATAGCCTTCAACAATTAAATATCATCAAGTTTCAACTCAAATTCATGTGTGAGAATTTTCTTTAAGTTCCTCATGCTAAAAAACACTTAACCATTTTTTAGAATTTTAAGAGCATTATAAATAATTTTAGTGTAACAATATCATTTCTCAGGTTTTCAAAAATAAAGAAAAACTAAAATAAAGTCCTGCTCTGGCTCCGGCCCTTCTCTCCTTCCCGGCCCAACCGAGCCACGAGCCCATCAGCGACCCTCCTCTCCGCTCTTTGGGCTGCCCCCTCGCGCCGGCCCATCGCGCCCACCAGGCCGCCTAAGCTGCATGTGCGCTGCACGCGTGCGCCCCCCGTGGGGTCCGCCTGTCGGAGGCGTCCCCTACCTCCAACCCGACCGTTCCTCTCTCTCCTATTGAACCCTAGCGCCGCCGGTCACCTTGATCGACCTCCTCAAGTTCAATTGATCGCAAAAACCGGTTTCTTGTGTAGTGGGCATCAATTCCCCCAACAAATCCCATTCAATACCGCACTAAATCATCCTCAATTTTAATCCGTAATCATCATGTTCAATAGGGAGCTCCACCGTCACTGCCGTCGTTTCCTGTCCTGTAGCGGTCGACCGCGAGTCTGGAGTAGGTGGTGGCGGCCTCCTTCTCCTGTACACGCAGCTGCGTCGGCAGCAACGGCAGACGGGAGCTTTTTTTTTTTTCCGGGGAGACGGGAGCATATGGCCTCGGGCTAGGGGCCATCGTGACCTCGAACTCAGCCTCACCCTCGCGCGGCAGCATTGGCAGCGGCAAAGGTGGGAGAGGGTGCGAGAGACGGGAGGTAGATGGGAGCAACCTGGGATGGCCATGGCGAGCACTGATCTGGGCGTGCGAAGGAAAAGGGGCGGCGACTGAATTTACTGGCTTGCGTGATTTTCGGCCGGTGGCCCCACGTGCGCGATCTCGTACTGGGTGATCCCGCGTGCGTGCGTTCGCTGTCGTCGGATCTTATGTATTTGGATGATTTTCAATCGTTGGATGTGTCACACGATGAATGAATAAAACAACTTGTATAGGGTAGAAGATTAGCCAGTTTTCTTTTTTAATATTAAACTGTAAATTTGTCATAATATTTAAAAATAAGCAACAATCCGTGCCGATAGAGAGATCATTTTAGTACAGATGGCATCCGGAGCCAGAGGAGTCGACGGAGTCTCGGGACTAGAGTTCCTGATCTGGTTGGAGATGAGGAAAGGATGGACTGCAGCTTCAGATCTGGATGTGGAGCAAATCCATAGGGGGCTGCAGCTACAGATCGACGCATGAATATTGGAGCAAACCCTAGTTAATGGAGAGATACAAGATGAAGGGGATTCGAGAGGAGAAACCTACATATAGGTGGATTTGAATGATTTAGAGTGGGGAGGAGGAAGAAGCTAGAGGGGATGAGAAAAGGAAAAGACTTGGGATGAGAGTGAAGAAAGGGTTATAGTATTATGGAGAGTGGTGACTGTGAAGTGGTTCTTTTCCCTCTTTTTTATCCACATGAAAATTTGCCAATGGTCATTCATGTTGGTGAAATTACTTGTGCCAACAAAGTACCCAAATTTTTGGCGATATATGTCCAACCATCTGGTGCCAAAGTGAAAATAGCTACCCGCCCAACTCCCACCGAGCGCGAACCCATTATTTTCACTGATTGCCTCATTCACATCAGAATAATCAAATTATTGTGACAAGTTGTCAAGTTGTGTATCCACGTTAAGAAAATTATATTTCTTTGATGTTGGTATAGGCTCGTATGGAATATTAGAATTTCCACGATAGTAGCCTTTGTACACGTATATCAGTAAAATTATCGGCCGTCAGGCCCAGTTCAGTTTTCTGTAGTGTGTAGCTTTTTTAGATAGTGGAATAGAATATCCCAGCCTTTGCTTAACGAGCTACAGCCAATTATTCAGTTTTCTGTAGTGCGTAGCTTTTTTAGATAGTGGAATAGAATATCCCAGCCTTTGCTCAACGAGCTATAGCCAATTATTACAGAGTAGCACATAAAATAAAAAGTTTCTCACATAAAAAAGAAGACACCTACCAACCAAGATAAGGAGTACACAATTATTGAATTCTGTTTGTGAATCTCCATCTAAAATTGGTAAACAGTTGCATAACCATTGCCTCAAAATTACGACATGTAACTTTTAAACGCTCGCCCTCTTCATCACACTTTTGTAGCAGTGCCCAAGACCTAAGCCAGTGCGTTGCCCTGAAAATTACCTGCATATATAAAACATATGGTGATTTGTCAAAAATCATATCATTCCTACTCAACCATAGAGCCCAACATATAGCAGAAGCTCCTATGAGAATAAGTTTCCTATTTTACTTGTCCACCCCCAGAAGCCAATCATCAAAAATATGAGATATGCTATTAGGAGGGTAAAGACCAAAAGAGAACTGTACAGCTCTCCAAATAAACTTTGCAAAATGGCATTCCATAAAAAGATGCTGAATAGTTCCATTCTTCATATACAAACAACATCTCAAACTCCCATTCCAGTTCCTCCTTGCCAAATTATCTATAGTTAACACTACCCCATTAAGCAAGTACCACATAAAGATCTTAATCTTCAGAGGCAAGCATGTTAAGCTTCCAAAGAATCTTATTTCTCTCAATATAACCATTGTTTATTAAAGCCAGATACATTGACCAGACAAAAAATTGGCCATTCTGATGATAGTTACATCTAAAACAATCACTCTATTGATTCAACTTGATAAAAAAAAAAAGATAACGCAATAAAATACCTGCTGTATGTGATTTCTCTAGCTATTCCGTGTCGTACGTCGTCTGGTGATCGATGTGATGATGATACGATGGACGGATTTCGATTTAGTGCAAATTAAACCGTCCAGACAAGCTTAATCAATATACATGGAGTATATAGGTATCAAATCGATCCATATGCCAGCGACAGCGAGCGATATACTGGCAGTTTTAATTACTACTCATAGCCAGTACTGTTATTACTGTACATGTATAAATACGGCCGGGATACAGCTAACCTGGCCATAAATATATATATTGCTGCCCGTATTCCTGTGAGATCGATATATATTGCTGAAAAGAAAAGAAATAAAGAATGAGTCGTCATCACCAGCAAATATGTATGTATGCGTTTAACTTTTGAATTCATGTCGTTTGCGCAACAGAAATAAAATTAGTCCAGCAAGACGATGAGTTGTAAAATTTTGTTTGTATCCATCTACAGGTGATGGTTGGCGTCGTTCCGAAATCAACACGAAAGAGAAGAAAAAGGAAAGAAAAAGGTTGGCGTCATTTTGTAGTATATACGTGTAGGTGTATTTGCTTAACTACGACGCCAGCATCAGCCTTTATTTCTTTTGAGCATGTAGTTCGATGGGAAGTGTTAGCTAGCTAGGCATGTAGACACCTGGCATGGCATGCACAGCCTCCGTGGCCAGAATAGTTGTGCTGATGATATACACACAATAGATGGCACGCATCCACGCTCGATCGGTTGATCGATCTGCCTTTTGAGTTTTGTACACATCCATCTTTTCCTAGCATGTATAGCGAAAAAGGGCAAGTAGTAAACATGTGTACACGCGTTCTGAACTTGAAGCTATTAGCTATATATCTATCTTCCTCACAACTCTCCTTTTAATTAGTTCTTCCATTTCCACAACTACTCCATATTTCCTTTTTCTCATTTCTTCGATTTGTGCGTCGAACTGCAGCTGCTGGTATCCAGCCGCCGCTTCTTCGTAGCTACTTTCAGGCCGGCCGATCGAGCGGACAGGTAAACCGGTGTGGTTGTGGCGGACCAGTCCGTCTATCATCTCCGTAGGTTGTTCTATTTGATCCATCTATGGATCTGTATTGTATTGTATTTTCATGCATGTATGTCTTATAATATCCTCTCATCCGGTCATCGGTCAAACAGACTCGCACCTGCTGCTTTCGCTCTCCCTTATTAAATCTTCACCGGCCGGTCGGATCTCTTTTCCCCTTTCTTTTCGTTTCAGATCTACACCCTTGTAAAAAAAATTGATCCTTTGGTAAAAAAAATTAAATTATAGGGACATATTTAGATAAGCACTGTGTCCAGATTAATCTATGGGATTGGTTTTTTTTTTAACGGAGAGAGTTATTTGATTAGCTTGGTATTTTCTCTCTTCGCCTCCCCTAAAAAAGATCTTTCTTCTCCTTTTTTTTCTATCTAAAAAGAATATATCTTGACAATTTCTGCTGTTTTTGTTTTGTTTGTGTTCAAACGATATGTATGTTTGATTTTTATTTTGTTAACTTTTGATATACTAATGATTTGTTCCGTAGGCAGATTTATTGGTCGAACAAAACTTCCAAATCTGTTTATCGAACAAATCATGAATATACCAAGTGTTAGAAAAAAAAACCATCAAACACAAGGATTGTTTGAAAAATTTGTCAACTCAGATTGAAGTTATAAAAGGCAAGAGCACTATATCAAGTGGTAAATTAAACACGGTATCATCCGGTTGCATAAATATCATCATTAAATCTGTACTTGGCAGGGGCGTGCGAGCGAGACATGGAGAACGCAGCTGGTGGAAGAAGGGCACAACAAACGCAAGTGACTGAGGAGAGGCAGAAGAAGATGAAGCACAAGGCGGCTCAGGAGATTGCTGATGGCAGCAGCACTAGTGACACAGTACATGGTGCTGCTGATGGTGTCTGCTTCCCGTGTGGTACAAGTACAGCTACAGCCCACCTCTTGCAACCCAAGCACTCACAGCCACAGCACGAGGTAAATATGCATGACCCTGCTTTTAAAATCAATTAATCCTTGTACTCCATATATATGCCCCAGTTAATTATATATATATATATATATACACATATTACAAAACAGAGGGAGTACTACTTTAATTAGCATGCTAGTTAATTTCTTCAAGAGACAATATATAATATACTACCTCCTTCCCAACATCAAATTTTAAAAAAGGGACGAGGCATGACTGAAAAAATAAAACAAAAAAGTAGTCAAATATATACTGCGATGACACGAATGTTGTCAAGCTAAGGTAGGGAGCGTCCAAGCAAAAACAAAAAAGATGTAATATAACAAATTTAAGTAAATAATAAAAGCAAAGGTGTGGTTTTTTAGGGGGGAGGGGGTTGCGGCGGTACCCAACCGTGTAAGGAATATATTAAGGTAAGAATATACCAAGTATAAGTTAAATTTGGTTCCCTCAACAATAGGTCTGATCTATTTCATTTGCCTTAACTGTAAATCCGGGTCGATGCCTCCAACTACTAAAAGCTAGCAACACAACTCCCTCAGCTGTTTTTGACAGTGGTTTCGCTGACATGGCGTCCACGTGGTAGCCTAGTCATCAAAGAAATTTAAAAATATACTTGGCCCCAATGTCAGTGACTACCTCACTTATTCTTCCACCACCGCACCCTTCTCTCCTCTCTCTCCCTCTCTCTCTCTCCACGAGCAGCACCAGTGAGGTCGCGACAACAGGTGCTGCGTGAGGGCCATGTGGGTCTGGGCATCTGGCCATTCTCTGCCACAGCGCATAGCTCATGTGGAGCGCCAGTCAAGGTCAAGCTCAGTGGCCATGGCTATGGCTTAGGAGAAGTACCCGTCATCCTTGTGCAACCGACAACAGGAGTCTGGGCCGAACTCATGGAGGAGCGAGAACTCGGCGTCGAGCAAGAACCCATCCCGCCGCGCAACGCCATCCAGCTGCACACTTCGTTGGTGTTCTCCACCTCCTTGGGTCGCACGTACGTCAAAGCAGTTGCACTAGTGCCACTCATGTCGACTACGTTGGGGACACCGACGAAAAGCGTGGCCATATTGCTCATCCCCTGCACCATGCGACGGGGTTGAAGTACCAGTCGCCAAAGAAGTTGTTTTTGTCGTTCATCATCACAACACTAACTAGACTCGCTAACGTGGTTGTCTTGGATCACCATGGCATGACACAGTTCTTGCCTAACCTGTCCACCATGGCCCCAAATGACTCGATCATCGAGAGGTCGAGGAACCCCGAGTTGTTCGCCTTGACGCCAGTGATAGTTTCAGCATGGTTGTGGACCAGGAGCGACATCCAAACGTTGAGTGACAACAGTGTCGGGTTGGTCGCCAGCACGATCAAGGGTAGGTATGTCCACATGAGGAACCCCAAGGCAAGCACCTTCCTGGTGATGGTGTCCACCGGTTGCATCCCAAGCCCCTCTGTCACCACCAGCTTCAAGTGTGATGACTAGTTGACGCAAGCCAACTTCACTTGCCGCCCCGCCTCATCGACGATCCACCGCGATGACGTTAATGATGCGATGGACATTGTTGTCTCTCTGGCTGTAGTAAAAGAAGAGACTAGGGAGTGAGGAGTGAGTGGCAAAAGAACTTTGATGCTGCTCATGGTCGTGGAGAGAGAGAGGGGAGTGGGGAGTGGAGGAAGAAGATAAGATAGTGACTTACATATGGGCCCCATATCTATTGTTTAATTTGTCTGATGACTGGGCTGCCATGTCGACGTAGGGGTGGGCAAAAACCTCAAAATCGATCATCAAACCAAAACATCGGTTTTTTCAGAGTTCGGCTGGTGGTGTGGTTTTTGTTTTGTTCTAGTTCTGGTGTTCGGTGGTTTCTTCGGTCTTCATCTGCTGTGAACCGAGCTCTCCAACGAAACTGAAGTTGTCGGATGCGGGAGTGGTTCAAGCGAATTGGCCTCCTCCTCATTTCACACGATTTTCGAACGTGAGTATAGTGTTTCATTCTTGTGAGCTTGGGCGGTGGAGCCCATAGCATTCCTTGGCTATGCTCCATGCATTTGCATGCTGTGGTACCATGCCTTGCTTCAAGTGATGTGCGTTGAGAGGATGTTTGATCGATGGGTGGGTTTATTCGGTAAAAACCGTATCCAAAAAAACAAACCAATTTTGTTTGGTCTTTTTTACTCGGTTTTTGTTTTATTCATACTTTCTTTGGTTGTCATTCTACGGAAACCGATCTTTCATAAAACCAATGAATCCGACCCGATTAAACTGGAAAAAACAAACACCCAGCCCATAGTGGATGCCACATTAGCGAAAACTGCTCAAAACAGTCGAGGGAGTTGTTTTGCCTTTTAGTAGTTGGAGGAGTCGATATACCCAGCTTTGCAGTTGATGGATACAAATTATATCTTACCTACATTTGAGAGGGTGAAATTGGACTTTTCCTATGATGATACCCTAGTTGGGTTTTAATTTAGGCCCCCTTCAATTGGCTACTCAAATTAAACAAGAGATAACTAGCTACAAGAGGGTTAGCTAGCTCGGGGTGCAGTTAGTTTAGTCTACCGTCAAACTGTATGAAGGATGCAAAAACGATGGGTCAGGAAGAAACTAGATGTGTCTGCAACAACAGATGCCATATATGTATGATTTATCTGCCCATACAACATACGTTGGCGGTGAGGATCGATACATAGCTCTAGGTATCCATCCAAGAAATATATACTTGAGGAGGCCAATGTGAAAAAAAAACTTTCAAAAGCAGGGATTATTTTGCTATTTGGTTAATACTAAAATAGTAAAGGTTAAAAGGACCTTATTATGATTATTGTAAAGCTGGAGGGGGCCATGACCCCCTCTTTATCTCTACAAAGCTTCGGCTTTGTTAGTCACCCCCATTCATTTATCCAAAAAAGACTCATAGAAGTACAAATGTACCTACGGAAACAGGTTACCCATACTTGGTACGACTTAGTATCACGTAACACACCTTCCAACAATGGCCACGCTAGCCAAATTATGGGAAAACCAAATGGGAACACATAAGTTGAAGGACAACAGCTTGTTTTGACATAGTTGCAAGTCAATTGGTGATGGTAGACGCAAAGCTCATATCTCGACTGGCACTAGTGCCATGAGCTCTATATGTAAACCAACTATTCTCTCTCCTATCTCTGCTACTAGCACGGAAGGTCAATACAAGATATAGCAGGCGTATAATGGACGGGCCTAACATAAGTTGGCAGTTTGTCAAAGGACGCTGCAATGACACATGGGCTAACAAGAGAGATATTAAAACGTGTGGGTGTTCAAGCACACTCCTAGTGAGTCACGTGCCTTGAGTAAGCCATCACCACATCCTGTGACGACGCTCAAGCATGATGCCTCGGAGTTAAGCGTGCAAGTCAACCATGTAATTAACATGACATGTAATCGATTAGTGCTAAATATGGCACTAAATAAGTAAATATAAGTTAGTGCAATTTGTTAATTCCTATACCGTTGTAAGATTTTGGGTGAAACTTTGGAAGCACGTGTTTCCAATCACACTCATGTTGATATATCGGATGCAATATAGCAAATGTGTATGACACTGATGACCATCACAATGTTTCTTAAGTGAGGTTCCTTCAAATTATCCAAATTAATTTTATGGGTTGTTTTTGTCTAGAAAATTGTTTGTAACACAGGCCACACTCAATATTGGCCACACTGACCAATTTAATGTTTGAGTAAAGAAGAAGGGAATGAGCAAATTTATAGAACAAATGCTTCTTCCCCTTCACATTCAACTCATTTGTATCATTGGATGCAAAAGCTCTCATCTTGACCATTGGCAAAGTCATGAGTTATTTTTATCAACCATGTATTCCCTCTTCCTCCTACCACTAGAGAGGTCAGAGTATCAAACTGCTAGATATAGAAAGCATACTCAACTACTGCCATGCATAGACATGCTTGGTGCAAGTTGACAGTTCGAGCATGTCACAATTGCACATGGTCTAACAAGAGCAGATTACAATATACAGGCGTTCGAGTACATCTCCGGCGAGTCATGCAATTTGAGTATGCCATCACAATGTTTCGTCGTGATGCTCAACAAATGATGCCTTGGAGTTACCATGATCTTGTGTTAGAACAAATCTATGCCAAAAACAGAAAAGTAAATAACTAAATAAGAATGGATGTATTGTGATAAGAATACCATCACAAAATTTCAGGTGAAATGTAAAAACCAGTAGCGTAAAGTCACATTCATGTTGATCTATCAGATGCAATACAAGATGTGTATGCTATCGAATGACATTAGTCCCAATATCCGTTAAGTGGGGTTGCTTCAAATGATCCAAATTCTATGAGCTGTAGGAAAACTCTTGTAACTTATGTAACTCGTCCTTGCCAACATTAGTTTGTTTGCCTGCATGCCACACTCGATATTGTCCACAATGACCAATTTATTATTCGGGTAAACCAGATGCGAGTGAGCACTCAAAGAAAAAGTGACTCTTCCCTCCTTCGTATTCAACTCATTTGTGTGTCATCAGACACAAAGCTGATCTCATCTTGGCCACCCGCAGAATCAAAAGCTCTCTTTGTCGACCATGTATCCCCTCTCCCTCCTCCTATTACCACCATGAGAGGTCAGAGTATCGAACTACTGTATTTAGCAAGCATACCTAACTGTAGACATAGCCATGCTTAGTGCAAACCAATTGTTAAGCAGAGCACGTCACAACAACACATGGGCTAACAAGAGCAATATTACAACATGCAAGCATTCAAGCCAACCTCCGTTGAGTCATGTGGGCTGAGTATGCCATCGTAACAATCCACCACAATGCTCAAGCATAATGTCTCGGAGTTAAGCAAAATCAACCATATCATTGCCACGATCTTGTTTAGCACTGATCAGTGTGAAATATGAAATGAATTAAAATAGTAAATATGGGTGGGTGCATCATGATAAGAGTATATACTTGATTACTGTACAATTCCATGTTTTCAGATAAAATGTTGGAAGCACATGCCTATCCAAGTCACACTTATGTCGCTATATCCGACGCAATATGGTGGATGTATATGCCACGAGGACCATAAATCCCAATATTTATTAAGTGAGTGTATTTTGACCATCCAAATTCTATGAGTGTATTTTGTAGGAAACAATTTGTAACTCATCCTTCTAACATAAGTTTGTTTCCATACACGCCGCACTTGATATAGGGGCCACCAACCGATTGAATATGCGGGTAAACTAGATGGGAATGAGCATACTCAAAGAATAAGTGCATCTTCCTCTTCACATGCAACTCATTTATGTCGTTGGACGAAGCTCTAATCTTGACCACCAGCGAAGTCAAGAGCTCTCTTTGTTGACCGTATTCCCCCACCCTCTTCCTATTACCATTGTGAAAGAGCGAAGTGTCAAACTAATAGATATATAGTACACATGTACTAAACTAAGGCCATATATATGCCACAAGTCATCAGTTAGGAAAAGCACGTCGTATTAATACATAGGCTAACAAGAGCATTGTTATGGCATGTAGGCATTAGAGCACACCTATAAGGAGTTAATGTTGGCTGACTGATCCATCACAATGTGCTCTAATGTTGTGTTACCACAATACCATAGAAATAGGCAAATTGACCATATTATCACAACAATCATAGGTGATTGTAGACCAATGCTAAATATGGATTAAATGATAGTGCAAATGATCATGCAATAATTCTCATTGATTGAGGAAATAATACATAAAGCTAATCCGCTTTCCTTATCCCTAGTCCTAACTAATAACAACAAAATTATGCGAGATTAGAAGGGCAATAATGGGAGTGTGACGTATGGTGCTAGGTCGACGGAGAAGGCCCATCCAGTCTAAGACTAAATACGAGTGTATGCATTACGAGAAGACTACTTTCTTCCTAACCATTACAATTAATTGTGCATGGGTCCCATGCTAGATTGAAAAGGGAATTAATATATGGTGGGTCCCCTTTCATTTGATAGATTGAATCACCACTAGGATGCCCTAACTATTATAGGTTTAAATGCAATTAGAGTATGCTAGAGTTCTTTGAAACAAATTTCTATCATTATGTTGACATACCAACATCCCAAACTGTAAGATCAATGTGACTCTATTAGCACTAGTAAATAATAGGAAGTTGGAGGTTTGTCCCATCACCTCATGTCTATTTTTCCCTTTTTATTCAAAGAACTTATTGGATTTGTGCCTTATGGCAAAAGCTGGAGATGCAAATCATATCCATTATCTTAAAAAATAAACTTAAGAATTTACAAAGGAACGTTTGTTACTTTGATTTAGTATTGGATATGGTCCAAGTGAGTGGTTAGCAAAAATATCATAGAGGGGCATGTATCTTAGCGAAGAATTACTATTGCCTATTGAAACTAGCATGTGTGTTGTTCGTGGTTCCTTCTCCAGTAGTTTGGTTGATGTACATATTATTGCTAATATTTATAAAAGATATCCATGTATTAATTGTCTACCTTCTTTCAGGGTTATAATTCAAGTTATCAGAAGGTGCTTGCAAATGCTGACATGGACAGAGATAGCAACAGCTCGACAATGCAAACACAAGTCCCTACTAATACGAGGGAGGGACCAACTTTCACACAACTAGTACTCGGAGACGAAGATTTTGACCTACCACCATATTTTCCCGAAGCCGAAGAGAACAATCAATTCTATCAACAAACAATGAATGAGAACCTAAACATGAACCAATTGGGCAACAATGGGATAGAAACTGCTGAGTTGGAACCTCAGGAGCATATAATGACGTTTGCATCAAGTTTTGGTGTAGGTTCACAGCTTTTAGGTTCTCAAGCAATAGAAGTAGTTGATGTTGTAGGAGGTCTAACTTCACAGTGGGGAACACAACTGCATGGGGGTCATCTTGCACGTGTAATTTCATATATCCGTGCATTTCATGACCCAAATCAGCAGATCCTTTCCAACCTCGTCATGCATCAATCTATTGAGACAATGTGGAACCACTATGCCCAAACTGCAGAGATGTCATATTCCATGAGATATCCAGAAAATGCAGTTACTCGTGGACCTCAAAATGTTTCTGGGTTTCCTCAAACCAATGGACAGATCAACACACTGAACAACATGAATTCTGAGTTCCATTTCTTGCTTGAACAAGCAAAGAATCCAGAGAACAATTCCATGCGACTCATCAACATCAGGGGCCATCTAAGTGCTTTCAGGTGCACACATAACTCATGCAACTTTTAGTGTTTTACTTATAGTGTGGTTGTTTAAATTAGCTTCTCGGTAAGAATATGAATTTTGTGGTGCCATGTGTTGTTTGAATCATATCTTGCTTAGATGAGATTCGTTGGCGTTACTACGAAGAAACTATTATGATATTGAACCTCATGCCTTATCGAGCATCTTATCCCATCTTAAAGTTGGTTTATTCGGCAGCAGCATTTCCTAATTTCACTTTTTGTATTTTGTATATGCAGCATTGATCCGCTTGGAAGCCGTTTCATACAACATAAGCTTGAGAGAGCAACACCGGCAGAGTTAGCTATGGTGTATGAAGAAATTGTTCCTCATGCCCACATGTTGGCTATTGATGTTTTTGCCAACTACGTGGTCCAGAAGGTTTTCCCAAATGGAAATTGACAGTTATTTTCAAACAAAAATATTTGTTATTGATTATTACATCATGAATATACATTTTAAACTTTTTACAAAAAATAATGAAAATGTGGAACTTATCTGAGCTTTTTATTTTACCCTTTCAGCTTCTTGGGTATGGACCTACCTTCTACAGAAGGGAACTCATCGGTAAACTAACTGGTCGTGTGGTAGCCTTGAGCCTTCAGATGTATGGATGTCGAGTGATCCAGAAGGTAAAATCTGAACGTACACTATAACTAGCTACTTTTGCACCACATTTGCTAGGTTATTTCAAAGTAAATTCAGGCATATGCATTATATACCTTTGTTTCCATCTCAAAATGATTATAGAGCTCGTGTTTATTGTTAGAGGGCAATCTTCTGTAATGTTGATATAAGTTTGTTTGATTTCAAGAACTAGCTAAACTAGCTTTCCGTTTTATTTCTTGGTATATATAATACTATTTAAGGTGTTTCATGGATTCTTCTTTAATTAATTAATATGTGTAATGTATAATTTTGACGTGAGGCTTTAAATTAATGTTTAATTAAACTATACTTTATATAATTTTCTTCATAGAAAATTGATCCAGTGTGTGCTTTAATTAATCAAGCTTTCGAAGTAAGTGATATGGATCAGAGGATAGAGATGCCCAACGAGGTTGGCAGAAATTTGATGCAGTGTGTATATGATCAAAACGGCAATCACGTTGTGTAGAAATGTTTGCAGTGTGTACCACCTAAATATATAAAACTAATCCATGCAAGCTTCTACTGGAAGGCCATGGTTTTATCCACGCATCCCTACGGATGTCGTGTCATCCAGGTTGATAGATATATATGCTCTTCATTTTTTTAATTATTTTCCATATATGGTATGCATAAATGTATGCATGCTTTTAATTAATGAGTTGATCATTGCATTAATTAATTAATTAATTGGTGTTGGTTCAATTTCTCTGTAGAGGGTGTTGGAGTGGTGTGATGATCCAGAGATACTGAAAGGGCTCATGTCTGAAATTGTGGAAGGCGTTCTCGAGCTGGCTATAGACCAATTCGGCAACTACGTTGTACAGGTAAATGGTCATGTTTCATATGTTGAGATCCTAACTAGCTAGCTATGTACTCCCTGTGTAGAAATTCATAGGACATATAATGTTTGAAAAAACAAACCAGACATTAAAGATTATTACCAACAAGTAATCAAAATACTTGTGTATATATAGAAGTCTAAATTGTATATTAATTTAGGGCCTGTTCAGTAGAGCTCCAACCCCTAAATTTAACTCCAGGAGTTATGTCAATAGATTCGTGTATAGATCTAAAGAGCTTCGATGAAACTAGGAAGGAAGCATGCGCAGATGTGCGGACATATTATTTATTGTTTAATGAAAACAATGCTAAAATAAGTCATATCGCACCATTTCTACGCCATGAAATAGAATGTAGAATTTAATATATTTAAAAGATGAGGATGTCGCCCATATTAAAGAATTTAACTTTGTCCCTGTTACATATAAATTTCCTTATTGTCACTTCAACTCATTATCAATGTTTAACATTTGAGTACCTATTAATAGATGAAACTGCATATGTACCAACAAAATAAGCCTAATACATCATTAATACACTAAAATATCCAATAGACCTAATTGTTTGTGTCTCACTTATTTTCAAATCCATATATATAAATATTCTAAAAGTACCACTTGTACCAATTAATAGGATAGCATCGTTAAAGTTATACATAAATGCCCCTTTATAGGGTGAAGCCGATTATATAGGCAAGACATACTTTCTCTGTTGCCTTGAAACATGCGGTCTCGTATCGATATATGAGTGCCCACCTAGACTAGCCTGGAGCACAATTTTAATGTCTAATTCACTATCACACCCTCGTGGAGTATTGATCGGTAAGTAGTAAATTGAGCACTATTGGTGATGGTGGCCTCCAATGGAGTCACCTCAACTCAGTCATATGTATGCAGCATAGCAAACTCTATTGTCTATGCTTGGTTCTCTTCAGGTCGAGAAGGAAAAAGATAAGATGAAGGTGATCAAAATAGTATTTTTTCTAAGGTTTTGAGTAGATTTGCAGTATAGAGTAGACACCATTTGTTTATAGTGTTAATCATTGCTACTCAACTATTTATGGTATAGATAAGCAAGGTTAATCATTTGGCAGTACTTAAAAAATATAGCTAAAGAGACATACCATCAAGGTGATCTCCATAGCACCAATTATTATTTATATTTTGAAAAATATGTATAGTTTAGTGCTCGGTTTTGTTTTCAACACTTGTTGTTGATAATCACATGAGACACCTTTATTAATTTGAAGTATGTATTTACTTTTTAAAACTTTTTTATAGTAACTAATTTGTGGGAGTATACTTATAGTCACGTCGATGGGGTGTATCACATACATCCATCAATTGTATCTGACATGTTGGAATTCCTTAACTAATAAAATAAAACATGAGTAGTTTAATGCACATTTTGATTGTTTATTTGTTGCCAAAACTATTTGGCAAAGAAAAAAACATACATATATGATAATAAATCTCATGATGGATAAAGGGTGCAAGGTTATTTGCTGAAAATATTTTGATGATTTTTTTTACATCTATGTACCATGTATGCTACTTATTAGTAGTTTTGAGAAATTCTAAAAACCACTTTCACAATATAAATATTAAATAAATCAAAATTAAGTCATATCTAGTTAAAAAAACACAACTAAATTTTATTGTTCTTCTTTATAGATATATATTTAAATTAGCGTTGTATATTTTTAAGGGGATTTTTTACACCCTAAAATATGACGTGAAATTTTTCGGAAATTATCTTAACATTAATTATTATTTGTCAACCCATGTGTCGTGATGTATTTATGAACACTATATAATTTTTATAATACATCAATACTTCATTTAATTAAAGGAATACAACAAATATCATAAATTGGATATATATTATAAAAATATTTTAAAATGTGAATGTTTATAGACCGTTGATTTGATATTTTATATTTGTATTATAGATATATCTTAACTACATATGTCTATGGAATAATATATTTTATCTTTGTATGGTGAAAAAAAATTCTATTTTACATCAATTTTTTTCAATGGTATTACGTACGTATGTTTTTTGCTCTATCGTTTATGCTAGAAAATTTTATTTGACTTTTTAGATGATACTACGTATGTATTTTTTGCTTTTATATTTTTTTACATGTGGCTTTACCTTTTCAACCGTATGTATGTGGGTATGTTTTTTTCTTTCGGCGAGCCATACCTTTTTGTTCCAAATCATACACTCTATGTGCTTATGTTCTTTTTTGTTTTTTTTAAACCAACCGTTCATATTTTCTCGTGTATAGATGAGGAAAGTATTACAAATATACCTAAGTCTAAAATTATGGGTCCGCCAATTTAAATGAAAATTACCGTAAGTTTAGACGGTGACATGTGGTGGTTTAGTTGTGTTTGTAGGAATGCCATGTTATGACTTAGAGGCGTTTGTAGGAAGTTTAATTTACTTTTGGTATATAATAGGTGTTGGTTCCCTTCTATAGATATTAAGAATATATTAAATTTTATGAGTAACCACTGGTGGAGAAACCGTTTGTAGTCCCGGTTGGTAACCCCCCTTTAGTCCCGGTTGTCCAACCGGGACTACGAATCCGGGACTAAAGATAGCTATCTTTAGTCCCGGGTGAAATAACCGGGACTAAAGATCGATCTTTAGTCCCGGTTCGTGTTACCAACCAGGACTAAAGATCGATCAGCCACGTGGCGGGCCAAACCATCTTTAGTCCCGGTTTGTGTTACCAACCGGGACTAAAGATCGGTGCACCATTTTTTTTATTTGCATGGCCCTGTTTGCTGCATGGTTGATTATATATATATATATATATATATATATGTATATATATATATATATATGTTACAATACATATATATGCATAATATATAGGCATATATATATGTGTGTGTATGTATAAATCATATATTACACACACATATGTATAATTTAAAGCACTTAACATTTTATGTGCATATATATATGTTACCAAAATATATATTAACACAAAAGTAAATGTGTACATATATAAATATACATATAGTACAATTCATTTGCTCGGTAGCTATAGCTACAACTTCGACGTTGGCGTTATGTCAGAAGAGGAAGGACCGACGTTATGAATTGTCTATCCGTCGTAGTAGAATTCACTGTCGGGATTAAGGACTTCTTCGTTGATGAATCCCATCAGTTGTTCTTGAACAGCCGTGATAAAATCCTTGTGTGGGAGATTATCCCTCATGTGAATACGCTATCATTCGAAAAATAATGACGTATCAATATATGAAATTAATAAACAACTTAACAAATCGAGTAATGAAATTTTGAATGATTTATGTATACGTACATCGAGCTCTCGTGTTGTGCATATTTGGTTTGATAAGCAGTGGGCATACTCGCATACGTAGTAGCCGCATAAGTTAGTTCTCTAGTCCTGCTTTGCACACTACATGAGAAACGATGAGAGATTTAATATACTATTTATATTAACTGTAATTAGAGATTCAATTCAATATAATTTTGGATCATGCATGTACTCACTGGAAAATGAAACCTCCATCCAAGTTTTTCTTTCCAAGTCCCGCGGACCAATTGACGGAACCGATCCCAAGCCCTACATATGCAGTTGCAAGCTATGATTAATTAACTATTACCTGAGATCAACATAATAGCAATAGATTCCCCGCGACTTTGGAATAGATGGTATTATATTACCTGTCTATCAGTTTGAAGACCTTGTCAAAAATCTTCTCCTCTTTATTCATTGAGTCGTACACAGTGACTCTGCATGCGTCCAAGTCGAAGAATAACAGGACCCAGTGGAATCTAGAATATGCGTGAGATGAGATATATATGATCGAAAATGTACATGCTATATGTATGGGAACGAAATTTGTTCGAACGACAATAAAAACTCACTCTGTGTTGTACGGCAGTAGTATGCACGTCTTGAAATGCTGCTGCGTTAGGAGATGGACGAGATTGTCCTCTGTGTCTTTCTCGTGCTTGTCGATCATTTCGGTGTTGATTTTCCGAGGGTCGATGAACCCAGTATCGTAGACCCTCCGCCGTTGGGCCCTTTGAATCTCCATTCTACAACGATGAAAGGAAAGTATTATTGCTTACATATATGCCAGGAGCTAATTATTGAACGAAACAAATCAAACTCAAAGATACTCACAAAATCCATGCGCTCAGAAGAGAGACGTCGAGGGCGTCCAACTGGTACAGATCGAAGAGATCCTTGAAATGGATCCAGAGAACATCTTCTCCTTGCAAGAAGTCGGGGTTTCTGATCCTCGCTCCGAACATCTCTCTACCCTTGGCGCTCATTTCCATGTACCGTTCATGGAATTTGTACATCTGTGTCGGTAAGGACTGCAGCTGTTAAGGTTTGACAAGCGGTTTACCGAGTTCAAACTTGTATGCCACTTCCACCTTCGGGATTGGTGCGCCTCCAACCAACTGATCCACAGTTAGACCGGTGTCTGAAATGAATTCCGTTATGCCAAAATCTTCGCCGGTCACCAACGGCTCGACATCTTGGTTTGGTTGTTCTCCAAGCTGAGGGACTGGTTTGGACTTCTTGTGATAGGCTCTCTGAAGTGTTCAGTCATAGTCCGATATCTGTAACGCCTCCTTGTTTGTTGTGGACATTCCCTTGAAGAAGTTCTTCACGCTCGGGTCAATAGGTATCTTCTTTTCAGGACACCGAGGCTTGAGTTGCCTCTTCACCTCTCCTACCACATAAGCATCAAGCTCCTCTTGACTGCAATCGTACGGTGGCTCCTTGTTTTTGGTGGCGTCAACTTTCGCCTTCTTCGTTGCCCTTGTGCGGGCAGGCGGTGGAGCTTGGCGAGACCTTGTCTTGGGATGTGCAGGCGGACACGGTGGAGGCGGAGGAGGCAGAGGAGCCGGAGGAGCCGGAGGAGATGGTGCAGTAGGAGGTGGCGGAGGAGTCGGAGGAGATGGTACAGGAGGACGTGGCGGAGGAACCGGAGGAGATGGTGCAGGAGGAGATGGCGGAGCCGGAGGAGATGGTGCACAAGACGCCGCTTGTCGCCCAGGAAGGATGATGTACCGCTTGCGCCATAGTATGATGGCGTGGCTTGTGTCTCGTAGATGCGTCTCACCGTCTCCTCCTGGGTAGTCCAACTCGAGGTCCTCATACGCGGCTTCCACCAACTCAACTTCGACCCTCGAGTATCCTGCTGGAATCGGCCTGCAGTGGTAAGTCCCGAAAGGGTCTGTTGGGATGGCCATTCCCGACGCCACCTTCACGTGATGAGAGGTTATCTATTGGTAATCAACCTAAGCAGCAACTTGCGGAATGTACAAGTCAAAAATCATCAAACTACGAGCATACCTTGATTGATAAGTTCTTGATGGGAATATGCAGCTCACATGGTGTCCGCTGCGTGATCTCATCAATGGGGCAGGTGGTTTCGTCCTGGGTTTGCATGGCGTCCATGCTCTGTGATCCGACCTGCCCTGTTGAGGCGCAGCTGCTACGATTGCCTGATGGGCTGACCATTGTAGGATGAATGTACGGCTGGGGATCCTAGGACCGATGTGCGGCCATACGTTCATCCACCTTCCTTGCCACCTCCTCTTGCATGCTGAGCTCGTAGCTCAATACCCTGTACTCAAGATCTGCAATCTTCGCCTCGGTATCTCTCTTGCTCCTCATCCGACTCCTGTACGTGTGGATGTCCTCCTTAAATCCAATCTTCAAGGGAATCACGCCTTTCCCTCGTGTTCGTCCTGGATGCTCGGGAGTCTGTAGGGCGAGTGGCAGCTCATCCCTCTCTCTGTCGGGTCGGAATGTGCCCTGAGAAGAGGCTACCACTGCGTCCGTTAGTCAACTGGCAGCCTCGCGTATCTGATCGCTGAAGACAACGGAGCCATCAACTGGGTTAAGCATTCCACTGTGAGCATAGTACCAAAACTTCGATCGATCAAGCCATTTAGCGGTGGCCGGTTCGATACCCCTCTCAATCAAACTTGCCTTCATCTCCTCCCACTTCGGCATTGCGACGCTATATCTGCCTGACCCCAAGTGGTGATGGTACTTCTTCTTGGCGGCATTGTCTTTGTTTCTGGCCATCATCGCTTGCCCTTGTTGCCCTGTCTTGTAAGCAACGAACTCATCCCAATGATCCCTTAGCTTTGGGAATACGTCGAAGTTCGGTGTTAGTCCGTTCAGGATGTATTTCTTGTAGAGATCTCCCTTGAAGCTCTGGAACTGTTCTGCCATTTTCTTCAGAGTCCACTGTTTCACTATGTTCTCCGTACCCGCGGGTAGCGTGAACGTCTCGAGCATTGTGGTCCACAGCATTTCTTTCTCTGAGTCTGGGATAAAGCTGTCATTATCCCCGCGTGCCTTGTTCTGCGCCAGTACACCGTGCTAACAGGCACGTTGTCCCTCAAAACCCAACCGCTGTGGCGTACAAAATTTTTGGCTGCTTCTGCTGGGGCACTAGGTCGGCCGTCTTCGTCCACCTCAGTTATGATGTGCCGACCCTCTATCTTCTTCGCGGCACCTCGTTGTCCGCATGCCCTCTTCTGTCCAGCAGAGGGATGACTACCACTAGCCTCCTCCTCATCGTTCCCCTCCTCATTCCCCTCCGCATCCCTCTCCACGTTCCCCTCCTCGTTCAAGTACTGGTTTGGATCCTCGTTCCCCTCTCCTCCGTTCCAGTACTGGCTGCTTCCCTGTACGATTGTATCGTATAGTATCTGTTCCTCATCGCGATCAGCCATCTGTGCATACAAAAAATATTTGTTAGATATATAGGATGTATTTGCGTACCGTAATATTAAAACTATGCTAATCTTATATTAAATCTCTAATAATCTTATATTAAATGGCTACTAATCTCATATTAAAATTGTAATAATCATATATATATATATGCTAAGTCTAACAATCTTATATTAAATCTCTAACAATCTTATATTTAATCTCTAATAATTTTATATTAAAATTGTAATAATCATATATGCTAAGTCTAACAATCTTATATTAAATCGCTACTAATCTCATATTAAAATTGTAAGAATCATATATGTATGCTAAGTATAACAATCTTATATTAAATCGCTACTAATCTTATATTAAATCTCTACTAATCTCATATTAAATCGCGGCTAATCTTATATTAAAATTGTAATAATCATATATATATATATGCTAAGTCTAACAATCTTATATTAAATGGCTACTAATCTCATATTAAAATTGTAATAATCATATATATATGCTAAGTATAACAATCTTATATTAAATCTCTACTAATCTCATATTAAATCGCTACTAATCTTATATTAAAATTGTAATGGTCATATATATATGCTAAGTCTAACAATATTATATTAAATCTGTAACAATCATATATGCTAAGTCTAACAATATTATATTAAATCGATAACAATCTTATATTAAAATTGTAATAATCATGTATGTTAAGTCTAACAGTCTTATATTAAATATCTAACAATCACTTCTTTACATCACTTGCTTGCACGAATTCCTTCGATGGCTAGCTACCACTTCGGCTTGAGGGACGACGACGACGTCTTCTCTGCAACATTACCAGGAAAATGTATTAGTCTAAACGGGCCAAGTTACATATATAATCATATATGTATTACCTGTAAATCGTATTAGTATAAACGCGTTCGTTCTCACACTTTTAGTACAAGTGCATTCACGTTCGTAAGCGTTTCGTGCACGTTCGTTCGCATTCCGTAATCGTTTCGTTCGCGTTCCGTAATCGTTTCGTTCATGTTTCGTGCACGTTTGTTCGCGTTCATTAACATTTCGTTACGTTCGTTCGCGTTCGTTCGCGTTTCGTTACGCTTGTTCGCGTTCGTTAACGTTTCATGCATGTTCGTTCGCGTTCGTTAACGTTTCGTTATGTTCGTTCGCGTTCGGTCACGTTTCCATCACGTTCATTAACATTCGGCAATGTTGGGCGCGCGCGGCAGTGGCGTGGCGGCGCGGTGGCGGCGTCGGGGCGCCGTGGGCCGGCCCGGCGGCGTGCGGGCGCGACAGCGGCGTTGGGGCCCGGCGGCGTGCAGGCGCGGCGGTGGCGCGCGGCGGACGCGCCGTGGCGTCGCGGCGGCAGTGGCGATTGCGTGGCGTCACGGCGGCGGGGCGTAGCGGCCCCGCGGTGTGGCACAGCGGCGTGGCGAGCTCAAGGTGGGGGTGGCGGAGTGGCAGTGGCGACGGCGTCGTCTGCGGCGGCGGCCGCGTCGAAGCCGGTCGTCGGCCGTGGAGAGAGAGAGATATCGAGATCGAGATCGAGAGAGAGAGGCAGCGGCGGCTCTCACCCAAGAGATGCGGCAGCGGTGTCTGCGGCGGAGACGGCGAGGACCACCAAGCAACGGCGAGAGACAACGGCGGTGTCGGCGCGGGGTTGCCCTAGGCACGGTGGCGGCGAAGGAGATCGAGCCGAGATCGAAAAACGTCCAAGTGTTGGTCGAGAAGACGAGCGCGCACCGGCAATATATATACCCCCGGATCTTTAGTCCCGGTTGGTGAGACCAACCGGGAGTAAAAATATCTTTACTCCCGGTTCGTAACAACAACCGGGACTAAAGAAAAGATCTTTACTCCCGGTTGTTCGTACGAACCTTACTCCCGGTTGTTCTCACCAACCTGGACTAAAGATCTTTTCCCGCTATTTCCAAATTCTTTTTAAACCCAGTTAGGGTTAGGAACCGGGACTAAAGATAATAGCAGCTGTGTCTTGAATTTCATTGCATATGTGTTTCTAAAATAGTAAATAATGCATTACAATTATTTAAAGTCGAACAATTAATGATAAAACCTTCGAAAAATTATTGTTGTATGTACTAGAATACGTGGATAATATATAATAAGCACATGAATGATTTAAAATTGTTAAAAATTCTAATAATCATATATAATTAGCATATGCACGATATTAAATTGTTAAAAATTCTAATTAACATATGTAAATAGCACATGCATGATTTAAAATTAATACAAAATCTAATAATCATATATAACTAGCATATCATGATATTAAATTGTTGAAAATTATAATTAACATATGTAAATACCATGTGCATGATTTAAAACCATTAAAAATTCTAATAATCATATGTAACTAGCATATGGATGATTTCAATTTGATTAAAATTCTAATAATCATACATAATTAATAAAAAAATCTAATAATCATATATAACTAGCATATGGATGATTTCAATTTGATAAAAATTCTAATAATCATACATATTTAACATATGCCATACAACAATTGATTTGTATGGATATTCAGCACATCCAACATAGTTTACATCGTGTACAGAACAATTACGGCAATACATCGGCGGTGACGGTTGACCGCACGTACTTTCTCCTCACTATTATTCCTTCCTTGTGATCGCTACGTAAGTAAGGGGTGTCCTCATTTGATAGGAGGATGCTAGGGTCAATCGTCACCGTGAAAGGGGGTTGCCCATCAAACTGATCGTAATCCTCGTCAGTCTTGTCCTCTACTCCAACGATTTTTCTTTTTCCTGGGAGAACCACATGGCGCTTCGGCTCGTCAAGCCCTTTGGCCTTTTTTCCTTTGCTAGACATGTCCTTGACATAAAAAACTTGGGTTACATCATTGGCAAGGACAAAAGGTTAGTCCGAGTATCCAACCTTATTAAGGTCAACCGTTGTCATCCCACTGTCATCAATCGTTACGCCTCCACCAGTCAATCTAACCCATTGGCACCGGAACAAAGGGACCTTGAGAGGTCCATAGTCAAGTTCTCATATGTCCTCGATGGCACCGTAATACGTGCCAATTGTACCATCGTGTCCCATGGCATCGATATGAACAGCACTGTTCTGGTTCGTGCTCTTCATGTCTTGGGCCCTCGTGTAGAATGTGTACCCATTGATTTCATATCCCTGGAATGTCACGATCGAGCCAGATGGTCCCCTCGCCAGGAAGGCCAGTTGTTGGTTAATCGTCACGTTACCCATGAGATGTTGTCGCAGCCACATGGAGAAAGTATCAATGTGATGCCTTGTAATCCATGCATCGGACTTACCGATGTTTCTGGCGCGAACTAGAGCCAAGTGCTCCTCGATGTAGGGAGCCACCAATAAAGATTGTTGCAGAATCGTGAAATGGGCTTTACGGAATAAATTGTTGTCTACCGTCATTATTGCTTTGCTTCCGAGAGTCCCCTTTCCCCATAGTCTCCCTTTATGGCGTGATTCAAGTACCCCGATTGGGCGAAGGTCTTCGATAAATTCTACGCAGAATTCAATGACCTCCTCTGTTCCATACCCCTTGGCGATGCTTGCCTCTGGACGAGCACGGTTACGAACATACTTCTTTAGAACGCCCATGTACCTCTCGAAAGGAAACATGTTGTGTAGGTACACAGGACCGAGAATACCGATCTCTTTGACAAGGTGACAAAGCAGATGCGTCATTATATTGAAAAATGAAGGTGGAAATATCAACTCAAAGCTGACAAGACATTGCACCACATCATTCTGCAGGGCTTCTAATCTATCAGGATCGATGACCTTCTGCGAAATTGCGTTCATGAAAGCACATAGCTTTGTTATTGTTGCCCGGACATTGTCTGGGAGGATACCCCTTATTACAACTGGTAGCAGCTGTGTCATCAGCACGTGACAGTCATGAGACTTTAGATTTGTGAACTTCTTCTTCTTCGTGCTTATTATTCGCTTTATATTCGTGGAGTATCCAGACGGTACCTTGATGCTCTCCAAGCATTCAAACATACTTTCCTTCTCTGCCTTGCTAAGAGTGTAGCTGGCTAGACTCAAGTAATGGCTTCCTTTCTCCTTTGGTTCCGGGTGAAGGTCACCGCGTTGTTCCATATGCTTCAGATCATTACGTGCTTCCAGTGTATCTTTCGACTTTTCATATACACCTAGGAAGCCATGAAGGTTTACGCAAAGATTCTTAGTGAGGTGCATCACGTCAATTGCGTGTCGGACGTCCAAGAATTCCCAATAGGGTAACTCCCAAAATATAGAGTTCTTTTTCCACATCGTCGCGTGACCATCTTCGCTCTCTATAGGCTGGCTGCCAGGCCCCTTTCCAAACACTACTTTAAGATCTTTAACCATAGCAAACACTGTTTTCCCGTCGCGATGTTTAGGCTTCGTACGGTGGTCCGCCTTATGTTCAAAGTGCTTGCCTTTCTTCCGAACCTGGTGGTTTGTTGCAAGGAATCGACGATGACCCATGTACACAACCTTCCTACAGTGATTAAGATACGTACTTTCTGTTTCATCCATACAGTGAGTGCAAGCCTTGTACCCCTTGTTGGACTGCCCGGATAGGTTGCTAAGTGCAGGCCAATCGTTGATGATTACAAACAGCAGCGCTCGTAGGTTAAACTCCTCCTGTTTGTCCTCATCCCACACGGGGACAACTTCCTTCTCCCACAACAGTTTAAGATCTTCGACCAATGGTCTTAGGTACACATCGATGTCGTTACCAGGTTGCTTGGGGCCTTGAATTATAATCGGCATTATTATGTACTGTCGCGTCCCAAATCGACCCTAAAATACATCCTCTAAATTATGCCTAGAATAATTAAAATGCTTGTGAAAGCCTTCAAAAATTAAAATGTGCAAAGTTAAAAGTCAAATAGGGCTTGGAGGATTTTTGTATATTTCCTAAAAGCCTAAAATGTGTAAATAAATTTTAGTGGAATTTTCAGAGCACAAATAATAATTATTAAGAAATAAACAAAGTTAAAATGAATTTTATAAAAAGAAAAACCCTAAAAATCATCCTCTCCCCTCTAATGGGCCGGCTCGGCCCAGCTCCCTCCCTCTCCCTCCTCCTCCCCGCGGCCCATTCGGCCTCCTCACCGCGCGCGCGCCGCTAACGGGCGGGCCCGCCCGCCACCCTCGCTGACGGGAGGGGCCCACCCGTCATCCCCTTCCTCCCGCCGCCCCCGCTGCCTTGCCCGCGCCTAGCGTCGCCGCCGCCGCGAATCCCGCCGCCTCCCGCCATCCCCGCGCGCAATAAAGTGGGGGGAATTATTCCCCGGGATCCCCTCCCCTTTCCCCCCATTTTTCCCTCCCTCTCTCCCTCGGATTTGTTTGGAAACCTCTCCCCTAACCTCGACGGCGCCATTAATGGCGGCCAGGTCTCCCGCGCCCGTTTCCCCCTCCTCCAGCCGCCATCTCTCACTCCCAACCCTATATAAACCCTCCCCGAGCTCCCCACCACCGTTTCCGCCACTCACCGCCCTCTCTCCTCGCCGGAATCGAGCTCGCGCCGTCGCTCTCTCTCTCCGCCGTCGCCGCCAAGCTCCGGCCCGCCGCCGTCGTCGCCCCGAACCACCTCCCACCTCGGCGCCGCCTCCTTCGGCTTCGCCGTATCCTCGCCGACCTCGTCCACCCCTCCGATTCGCTCGCCGACCGCCGGAGCGCCGTCGACCCCGTCCACCCAAGCCGCGCCGCCGCCTTCCTCCGCTCCGGTCGCCGTTTCCGTCGTCGCCGTCGACCCGGGGTGAGCCATGGACCGCCGCTTCGTTTCCCCCTTTCCCTGCCCTCTCCCGGCCGCCGCTCCGCCGTGCCTATGGCCGCCGCCGGCGACCATAGGGGCGCGGGCGCGCCGCCTCCCGCCGGCCGCGCCGACGTGGCCGCCTCCGGGCGCGCCTAGCAGCTGCCGCGTGGGGCCCGGCCGTCAGCCGCCCGCGCCCTCGGGTGCGGCTGACGCGTGGGGCCCACGGCACCGGCCGGTGTGAGCCGGGTGCACCCGGTCCACCGTGGACCGTGAGGCTGCCGCGTGGGTCCCACTCTCGTGGACCCGGTCCGCGCGCCCTCTCTCCCGGCTGACGCAATAAATATATTTTTTTAAATTAAAATTTAAATGAAGAAATTCGCAAATATTCATTTAAAGAGCATATAAACTTCAAATGGTCATAACTTGGCCATTTGAACTCGGAATTGGACCGTTCAAGTCTCTAATTTTTCCTTAAGAAGTCAAGAACCCATTTTTATGCTTTGTTCCTACTTGTTATATGGAGTTTATTAGAGTAAAAGCCCTTTTATTTTCCGTTGGTCGTGTAGACGCTGCAGCTTCGGAAGATCCGCTCTTCGTGGAGGTTGAAGCCGACGTTTGGGAAAGCGAGCAAGGCAAGTCACATCATCCTTGAACATATTGAATCCCAGTTTATAAAGTTATTTTGATTTAAATTATTGCATTACCGCTTTATTTAAATTCCCGCGTTATCACTGTTTTATTTAGCCATGCCTATTTACCTTTGTTATGAACTTATTATTGTTATTGTTATTATTACCTTGTTCACCCTAGGATAAACAAAACCCCAACTAGTGGACATTTTATTCATGGTTCCACTAGTATGAATTTAGGTAGATGCTTCGCTGTTTAATAGGACAACATTAGGTGGTTTTATAACTCTAGACTTTGGGAATATTCATATCACTTGGACACCATGGAATGGTTGGATTATTGTGGAATTGGATTCACACCTCTCCCTCTATTCAAAACCCACAAAATGGTTTTAGGCTGGGCTCGGGGTGCATGGTTTTGATGGTAGCACCTCGGCCATATAAGGACCGGTCTTCGGGCCTCTGTTGCAAAGCACTACCGTACTTCCACATGTCTAATGGGTAAGGCTTAGTTTGTGGCTCAGTCTGGTTATAAACAAAAGTACACGGATGGAGATGGACGAAGTCGGGGGTCGATGGACATCTCTAGGGCAAATGAAGGCTACACGAGCTGCGGCCCGGTAGTCGAGATGTCATGGCACAGGGCCGGTGTCCTGCTGCTAGGGGCTCAGTCCTGCCTACCTGTCCCGGGGGTTCCGGCCGTAGGTGGGGTTGGGTCGGTACTCTTGTCTATGGCTAGGATGGGTTGGAAACTATGTCACGTCTTCCGTCCGTATACCGTGGTGGTATGTGGCACGTGGTTACACGTGAGGAAGATGTGTCTTGTGGGTAAAGATGTACACCTCTGATCAGAGTATAATCTATTCGAATAGCCGCGCCCTCGGTTATGGGCAAGCCGAGCAATGTACCCAAGTTAGTGTTTTAATCCTTAGAACCTGCTTAATAACTAAAATGTGGAATGGTTGGCCTGGGTTGGCTTGGGACGAGCTGGGACCCAGGGTCGGGTTGCCAGTTCGGTCTGAATCATCGTAGGCCTTGGGTTAAGGCAGGTTCGTGTGGGTTCACGGCCTTGATTAATAATATTAAATAGTTCTAGGATCGTGTTTTAAATTTAGCTTTGAGCAACTAAGGGTCTCTTAAATGCTGTTTATTGCAAAACCTAACCTCTATACTATAACTCCATTATACTCTCTTGCATTTATTCTGCACTCATGGGTGTGTCTTGTTGAGTACGGTGGTTGTACTCAGTCTTGCTCATTTTTTTCCCATACCCAGAAGAGGAGCCCCTGGATGATGAAGGCTTTGGTGTCTAGCTCGTGCCTGCCGTCAAGCGCCTGTGGTCGTCGCCTTAGTCTTCCGCTATTTTTCGTTGTCTTTGAGTGTGCTGGGCCGTCGCTGCCCATGTAATAATTATTTAATTACGCTTCCGCTTGGTAAACTCTGAATTGTATCGACTTTGGGTGTACCTTGCCTCCTGGGACAAGGAATAATGCACGCACGTAAGGAACGCCCGTTGGGTTATTTCCGGTCGTGACAAGTTGGTATCAGAGCCCCCTTGACCCTAGGACGAGCCTTAGATCCCAAGCCTTAGCAATATTTTCGAAATAAAAATCCTCTCTTATTTGTGAAAATCCTTTAGTCTCTCTCTGTCTTGCTGCTTCATTTATCATCTAAAGCTGATCTTTAAAATATTTTCTCTCGTTTGTCCTTGCTTGTAGATGGCCGGCAGCATCAACCGTCGTGGCCTGGATCTGACCGGCTTTGTTCTGGAGCTGCGGGGCATGTGCGTTGTCCTGGGATATCCGCATGGAGTGGACTACCAGGGCAAGTAGCTCCCGGAGCAGGAGGGTGACGATGCAGAGCCCCAAGATGCTTGGGAGGTCACTGCAGTGATCCTCACTGGCTCACCCGAGAGGACTTCGTTGGCAGTCACCGCGGGAGGAGATTCCTTCTCCGCCGCTTGCCAGAACGCCGCACTCCTCGCCATCGGCACTCTTCACCAGCGCTACCCGGACGAGTTGCAGCACTCGCCCTACCGCTACCACCCTCGTCACGGAGGAGCCCGCGACCACGCCACCTTCCGGGATGCTAGCGCGGAGGATGACGCTACCATCATGCACCTGGCGCGCATGGTGGAGGCGTACGATGCGGCTCGTATTGACTTCCATCATATGGTGCGCCGTGGGATGGTCGAGAACAACATGAAGATCCTGGAGCTGCGTCAGGAGAATCTGCAGCTGAAGAAGGACCTAGACACACTGGAGGCGCAGCTGTGTCAGCTCAAGGTCGCCCAGGGAGAGGTCTGCCGTCCCAAGCGCCGCCGCGTCTGCCGCAGCCAGAAGATCACCGCCCGCAAGAGCACCTCCAGGCCTGAGCTTGTTCGTCAGTCCCTAGCGTGGACCTGCTTCGTGGAGACCCCTCGTGCCGAGCCCGCGCCCGTGGTTCCTCAGGAGGGGGAAGCCTCCGGCGTTGGTAGCACGGAGGATGTGCTGCTGCTCACCTTCCGCCCTGGCCCGTCGCAGAAGTAGACGAGCAGTTAGTAGGCTTGCGCGTGTGTTCTTTCTTGTTTGTCTTCCTGTTGGAGTCGTGTGGGGCATGGTTGTACCGGTGTGTGGTATAACTGTGTCGGAGCCTGTCTTTATTTTTATCTGCCTAAGCAACTTGAACCTTAATGAACCCATTTCAATAGCAGTAATAAATTCAAGAATTATGGTAGTCGTGGGTGATTAGTTTTAATAGTCTGTTCTCTCTCTTGGCTGGTTCTGTATGGGATATTTCAGATGGTGACAACCAGGAGAAGTGCTGCTACCGGTGATGGCAACCAACCCGAAGGCAGCAACCACAACAACCATGGCAGCCCACCTCCCCCTCCTCCCCCGCCTCCACCACCACCACCAGACACCAACACCATCCTCACCCAAATCCTCGCCCAGCAGGCCAACATGATGGCTGCTTTCCTCCATCACATCCAAAATCCGCCACAGCATAATGCTCCACCTCCACCCCCACCCCCGCAACATTCTAAACTCGCCGAGTTCCTCCGCATCCGTCCGCCTACCTTCTCTAGCTCCAATAACCCCGTGGATGCTTTGGATTGGTTGCATGCCGTGGGGAAAAAGTTAGACACCGTGCAATGCAACGATGAGGAGAAAGTCATCTTTGCCGCTCACCAACTGCAGGGGCCCGCATCTCTATGGTGGGACCACTTCCAGGCTATGCAGCCAGAGGGGCAGCCTATTACTTGGGCCCGATTCACCGCCGCTTTCCGGAGGACCCATGTGCCCGCCGGAGTCATGGCCCTTAAGAAAAGGGAATTCCGGGAGTTGAAGCAAGGCAACCACTCCGTGATGGAGTATTTGCATGAGTTTAACAACTTGGCCCGGTACGCTCCGGAGGATGTTCGGGAAGATGAGGAAAAGCAGGAGAAGTTCTTGGCAGGAATGGACCCTGAGCTTTCTGTGCGTCTCGTTTCCGGGGACTATCCGGATTTCCAACGTCTGGTGGACAAGAGCGTCCGCTTGGAAGCCAAGCACAAGGAACTGGAGTCGCACAAGCGTCGCTTGGCGAATTTCCGCAATCAACAGGGGGCTAACCAAAGGGTCCGCTACACCAATCCCTATCCAGGGGGATCCTCCTCGCAGCAGCAGCAGCAGCAACCACGCTCCGCGCCCCGACCTCAATTCATGGTGCGCGTCCCACAGCTACAGCAACAGCAGAGTCAGCAAGGTACCCGTGCACCCCGTCCTCCTGCGCCCGTTGTGCAGCCTGGTCAAGGCCGCAGAGACGTTCAAGGTCAGCAGTGTCTGTGCTTCAACTGCTTCGAGCCCGGACACTTTGCGGATAAATGCCCAAAGCCGCGCCAGCAAGGCCAAGCGCCTCCCCGCCCCAACAACGGTGGTAAGGACGTCGCTCGGGGTCGTGTGAACCACGTGACCGCCGAAGATGTGCTGACGACTCCGGACGTCATCGTTGGTACGTTCCTCATTTATTCCATCCCTGCTACCATTTTGTTCGACTCTAGAGCTTCTCACTCGTTTATATCTGTGCCATTCGTGGGGAGAAATCAGCTGGGGGTAGAAAGGCTTAGGAACCCTCTGCTCATCACTACCCCTGGAGGGGTTATGACAGCAAAGTATTATAGCCCTGCCGTTCCTATAGAAATCCAGGGAATTCCTTTTCCCTCGGATCTGATTCTTCTAGACACCAAGAACTTGGATGTGATCCTCAGGATGAATTGGTTGGCTCAATTCCAAGGAGTAGTGGATTGCGCAAGACGCACTGTCACTCTGTACCGAGGGCCGGAACAACCGGTTGTTTTCTTTGCACCCCCAACCTCTGTTGGCAGTTCAGAACTTCATCAGATAGGACTGTCAGAAATCCCCATCGCTAGTGAATTCGGTGACGTGTTTCCGGAAGAACTACCCGGTATGCCGCCCAAGCGGGAGATCGAGTTCCGGATAGATCTTGCTCCCGGAACAACTCCTCTGTACAAGCGACCCTACCGTATGGCAGCAAATGAACTGGCCGAAGTCAAGAAACAGTTGGAGGAGTTGAAAGAAAAGGGGTATATACGGCCGAGCACTTCCCCCTGGGGTGCTCCCGTGATTTTTGTGGAAAAGGACAGGACAAAGAGGATGTGTGTTGACTACAGAGCTCTCAATGAAGTTACTATCAAAAACAAGTACCCTCTTCCCCGGATCGATGATCTGTTCAATCAGCTTAAAGGTGCCACCGTCTTTTCTAAAATCGATCTTCGTTCCGGATATCACCAATTGCGTATCCGTGAAGAAGATATCCCGAAGACCGCATTCACCACGCGTTATGGACTGTATGAATTCACGGTGATGTCGTTCGGTCTGACTAATGCTCCTGCCTTCTTCATGAACTTAATGAACAAAGTGTTCATAGAATACTTGGATAAGTTTGTCGTGGTCTTCATTGACGACATCCTGGTGTACTCGCAATCAAAGGAAGACCATCAGCAGCATCTCCGTCTGGTGTTGGGAAAGCTGCGGGAACATCAATTGTATGCCAAGCTTAGCAAGTGTGAGTTCTGGTTGTCTGAAGTCAAATTCTTAGGGCACGTGATATCTGCTAAAGGAGTTGCTGTGGACCCTGAAACAGTGACCGCCGTCACTGATTGGAAGCAACCCAAGACGGTCACCCAAGTCCGCAGCTTTTTGGGTTTGGCAGGATACTACCGAAGATTCATCGAGAACTTTTCCAAAATCGCTCGACCCATGACACAGTTGTTGAAGAAAGAAGAAAAATTTGTGTGGAGCCCGCAATGCGAGAAGGCGTTCCAAACTCTCAAGGAAAAGCTGGTTTCCTTACCAGTTTTAATCTTACCAGATACTCGCAAGGACTTCATGGTGTACTGTGATGCTTCGCGCCAAGGATTGGGGTGCGTGCTCATGCAGGAAGGTCATGTGGTAGCCTATGCCTCACGCCAGTTACGGCCTCATGAAGGCAACTACCCTACCCATGATCTGGAGTTAGCCGCTGTGGTTCATGCTCTAAAGATCTGGCGGCACTATCTCATTGGGAATCGCTGTGAAATATATACTGATCATAAGAGTTTGAAATACATATTCACTCAGTCGGATCTGAATCTTCGGCAGAGAAGATGGTTAGAGCTCATCAAGGATTATGATGTGGGAATCCACTATCACCCTGGTAAGGCCAACGTGGTCGCAGACGCGCTGAGTCGACAAAGCCATTGCAACACTCTTGGCGTCCGTGGCATTCCACCGGAACTTAATCAACAGATGGAAGCCCTGAACCTAAGCATCGTTAGCCATGGCTTCTTGGCTACGCTGGAAGCCAAGCCTACCTTGCTCGATCAAATCCGCGATGCTTAGAAGAATGATCCAGATATGCATGGGATCCTCAAGAATATGAAACAGGGTAAAGCCGCTGGTTTCACAGAGGATGAACACGGAACCCTATGGAACGGAAATCGGGTATGCGTTCCAGACGACAGGGAACTTAAACAGATGATACTTCAGGAAGCTCACGAAAGTCCTTATTCCATCCACCCTGGCAGTACGAAGATGTACTTAGACTTGAAAGAGAAATACTGGTGGGTTACTATGAAGCGGGAAATTGCAGAGTTCGTGGCTCTTTGTGATGTGTGCCAGCGTGTCAAAGCAGAGCACCAACGACCGGCTGGACTTCTCCAACCTCTCCAAGTACCAGAGTGGAAATGGGACGAAATTGGGATGGATTGCATCACCGGACTTCCAAAAACCCAAGGCGGATATGATTCTATATGGGTGGTCGTGGACCGACTAACCAAGGTAGCTCGGTTTATTCCTGTGAAGACCACCTATGGAGGGAACAAACTAGCCGAACTCTACTTCACTAGGATCGTAAGTCTCCATGGCGTTCCTAAGAAAATTGTATCTGATAGGGGAAGCCAATTCACCTCTCACTTTTGGAAGAAACTCCAAGAAGAGTTGGGTACCCGATTAAATTTCAGCACCGCGTATCACCCGCAGACAGATGGACAGACCGAGCGTCTGAATCAGATCCTGGAAGATATGCTCCGTGCCTGTGTTCTAGGTTTTGGGAAGACCTGGGATAAGAGTCTCCCCTATGCCGAGTTCTCCTACAATAATAGCTACCAAGCCAGCATACAAATGGCACCCTATGAAGCGTTGTATGGACGTAAATGCCGGACACCGCTATTGTGGGACCAAGTTGGGGAAAGCCAAGTGTTCGGGACTGATATCATGAGAGAAGCTGAAGCTAAAGTCAGAACCATTCGGGATAATCTCAAGGTGGCACAGTCTCGGCAGAAAAGTTATGCAGACAACCGACGCCGTAACCTAGAGTTTGCAGTAGGCGATTTTGTGTACCTTCGGGTCACGCCATTGCGGGGCGTACACAGGTTTCAGACGAAAGGGAAGCTCGCACCTTGGTTCGTGGGTCCTTTTCGCCTCATTGCTCGACGCGGAGAAGTTGCTTACCAGTTGGAGTTGCCCGCATCCTTGGGCAACGTGCATGATGTGTTCAATGTGTCGCAACTCAAGAAATGCCTTCGAGTGCCGTCTGAGCAGGCCGACTCAGAGCAGATTGAAGTTCGCGAAGACTTCACCTACGTGGAGAGACCGGTGAAAATCCTGGACGTCATGGAGCGCAGGACCAGGAACCGGGTAATCCGTTTTTGCAAGGTCCAATGGAGCAACCACGCCGAGGAAGAAGCTACCTGGGAGCATGAAGACGAGCTGAAGGCAGCCCATCCAGATCTCTTCGCCAGTTCTTCCGAATCTCGGGGTCGAGATTCCGTTTAAGGGGGGTAGGTTTGTCGCGTCCCAAATCGACCCTAAAATACATCCTCTAAATTATGCCTAGAATAATTAAAATGCTTGTGAAAGCCTTCAAAAATTAAAATGTGCAAAGTTAAAAGTCAAATAGGGCTTGGAGGATTTTTGTACATTTCCTAAAAGCCTAAAATGTGTAAATAAATTTTAGTGGAATTTTCAGAGCACAAATAATAATTATTAAGAAATAAACAAAGTTAAAATGATTTTATAAAAAGAAAAACCCTAAAAATCATCGTCTCCCCTCTAATGGACCGGCTCGGCCCAGCTCCCTCCCTCTCCCTCCTCCTCCCCGCGGCCCATTCGGTCTCCTCCCCGCGCGCGCGCCGCTGACGGGCGGGCCCGCCCGCCACCCTCGCTGACGGGAGGGGCCCACCCGTCATCCCCTTCCTCCCGCCGCCCCCGCCGCCTCGCTCGCGCCTAGCGCCGCCGCCGCCGCGAATCCCGCCGCCTCCCGCCGTCCCCGCGCGCAATAAAGTGGGGGAAATTATTCCCCGGGATCCCCTCCCCCTTTCCCCCCATTTTTCCCTCCCTCTCTCCCTCGGATTTGTTTGGAAACCTCTCCCCTAACCTCGCCGGCGCCATTAATGGCGGCCGGGTCTCCCGCGCCCGTTTCCCCCTCCTCCGGCCGCCATCTCTCACTCCCAACCCTATATAAACCCTCCCCGAGCTCCCCACCACCATTTCCGCCACTCACCGCCCTCTCTCCTCGCCGGAATCGAGCTCGCGCCGTCGCTCTCTCTCTCCGCCGTCGCCGCCGAGCTCCGGCCCGCCGCCGTCGTCGCCCCGGACCACCTCCCACCTCGGCGCCGCCTCCTTCGGCTTCGCCACATCCTCGCCGACCTCGTCCACCCCTTCGTTTCGCTCGCCGACCGCTGGAGCGCCGTCGACCCCGTCCACCCAAGCCGCGCCGCCGCCTTCCTCCGCTCCGGTCGCCGTTTCCGTCGTCGCCGTCGACCCGGGGTTAGCCATGGACCGCCGCTTCGTTTCCCCCTTTCCCTGCCCTCTCCCAGCCGCCGCTCCGCCGTGCCTATGGCCGCCGCCGGCGACCATAGGGGCGCGGGCGCGCCGCCTCCCGCCGGCCGCGCCGACGTGGCCGCCTCCGGGCGCGCCTAGCGGCTGCCGCGTGGGGCCCGGCCGTCAGCCGCCCGCTCCCTCGGGTGCGGCTGACGCGTGGGGCCCACGGCGCCGGCCGGTGTGAGCCGGGTGCACCCGGTCCACCGTGGACCGTGAGGCTGCCGCGTGGGTCCCACTCCCGTGGACCCGGTCCGCGCGCCCTCTCTCTTGGCTGACGCAACAAATATATTTTTTTAAATTAAAATTTAAATGAAGAAATTCGCAAATATTCATTTAAAGAGCATATAAACTTCAAATGGTCATAACTTGGCCATTTGAACTCGGAATTGGACCGTTCAAGTCTCTAATTTTTCCTTAAGAAGTCAAGAACCCATTTTTATGCTTTGTTCCTACTTGTTATATGGAGTTTATTAGAGTAAAAGCCCTTTTATTTTCTGTTGGTCGTGTAGACGCTGCAGCTTCGGAAGATCCGCTCTTCGTGGAGGTTGAAGCCGACGTTTGGGAAAGCGAGCAAGGCAAGTCACATCATCCTTGAACATATTGAATCCCAGTTTATAAAGTTATTTTGATTTAAATTATTGCATTACCGCTTTATTTAAATTCCCGCGTTATCACTGTTTTATTTAGCCATGCCTATTTACCTTTGTTATGAACTTATTATTGTTATTGTTATTATTACCTTGTTCACCCTAGGATAAACAAAACCCCAACTAGTGGACATTTTATTCATGGTTCCACTAGTATGAATTTAGGTAGATGCTTCGCTGTTTAATAGGACAACATTAGGTGGTTTTATAACTCTAGACTTTGGGAATATTCATATCACTTGGACACCATGGAATGGTTGGATTATTGTGGAATTGGATTCACACCTCTCCCTCTATTCAAAACCCTCAAAATGGTTTTAGGCTGGGCTCGGGGTGCATGGTTTTGATGGTAGCACCTCGGCCATATAAGGACCGGTCTTCGGGCCTCTGTTGCAAAGCACTACCGTACTTCCACATGTCTAATGGGTAAGGCTTAGTTTGTGGCTCAGTCTGGTTATAAACAAAAGTACACGGATGGAGATGGACGAAGTCGGGGGTCGATGGACATCTCTAGGGCAAATGAAGGCTACACGAGCTGCGGCCCGGTAGTCGAGATGTCATGGCACAGGGCCGGTGTCCTGCTGCTAGGGGCTCAGTCCTGCCTACCTGTCCCGGGGGTTCCGGCCGTAGGTGGGGTTGGGTCGGTACTCTTGTCTATGGCTAGGATGGGTTGGAAACTATGTCACGTCTTCCGTCCGTATACCGTGGTGGTATGTGGCACGTGGTTACACGTGAGGAAGATGTGTCTTGTGAGTAAAGATGTACACCTCTGATCAGAGTATAATCTATTCGAATAGCCGCGCCCTCGGTTATGGGCAAGCCGAGCAATGTACCCAAGTTAGTGTTTTAATCCTTAGAACCTGCTTAATAACTAAAATATGGAATGGTTGGCCTGGGTTGGCTTGGGACGAGCTGGGACCCAGGGTCGGGTTGCCAGTTCGGTCTGAATCATCGTAGGCCTTGGGTTAAGGTAGGTTCGTGTGGGTTCACGGCCTTGTTTAATAATATTAAATAGTTCTAGGATCGTGTTTTAAATTTAGCTTTGAGCAACTAAGGGTCTCTTAAATGCTGTTTATTGCAAAACCTAACCTCTATACTATAACTCCATTGTACTCCCTTGCATTTATTCTGCACTCATGGGTGTGTCTTGTTGAGTACGGTGGTTGTACTCAGTCTTGCTCAATTTTTTCCCAAACCCAGAAGAGGAGCCCCTGGATGATGAAGGCTTTGGTGTCTAGCTCGTGCCTGCCGTCAAGCGCCTGTGGTCGTCGCCTTAGTCTTCCGCTGTTTTTCGTTGTCTTTGAGTGTGCTGGGCCGTCGCTGCCCATGTAATAATTATTTAATTACGCTTCCGATTGGTAAACTCTGAATTGTATCGACTTTGGGTGTACCTTGCCTCCTGGGACAAGGAATAATGCACGCACATAAGGAACGCCCGTTGGGTTATTTCCGGTCGTGACATGTACTTCCTCTTCATGCATAGCCATGGGGGGAGGTTGTAGATACACATCGTAACGGGCCAAGTGCTATGGCCGCTGCTCATCTCTCCAAAAGGATTCATGCCATCCGTACTTAAACCAAACCGTATGTTTCGTGCGTCCTTTCCAAAGTCTTTAAATTTTCTGTCGATGTTTCGCCACTGCGATCCATCGGCGGGGTGTCTCAGCATCCCGTCCTGTTGATGCTCTTCAGCGTGCCATCGCATCATTCTAGCATTCCCCTTGTTCCTGTACAAACGCCTTAGCCGTGGTATTATAGGGAAATATCACGTCACCTTAGCAGGAATTCTCTTCTTCGTTAGCTGCCCGTCAACTTCTCCTGGATCATCTCATCTAATCTTGTATCGTAATGCTTTGCAAACGGGGCATGCTTCTAGGTTCTCGTACTCCTCACCGCGATATAGGATACAATCATTCGGACATGCGTGAATCTTCTGAACTTCCAGTCCTAGAGGGCAGACTATCTTCTTAGCCTCGTACGTTGTCTCGGGCAATTTGTTTCCCTCCGGAAGAATGTTCTTGACGAGTTTCAATAAATCACCAAATGCCTTGTCACCAACACCATTTTTTGCCTTCCATTGCAAGAACTCCAGAGTGGTATCCAACTTTTTGTGCCCCTGCTCGCAACCTGGGTACAACGACGTTCTGTGGTCCTCTAACATCTTGTCCAATTTATGGGCCCCCTTTTCACTTTCGCAATCCTCCTTGGCGTCCTGCAACATCTAACCAAGATCATCCGCAACGTTGTTACCATCAGCATCCCTTTCCTCCTCGCCCGTTTGATTTCCTTCAAATCCAGTGTACTGAGCAAAGTCCGGAATATTGTCGTCTTCCACTTCATCTTCTTCCATTTCAACACCTTGCTCTCCGTGTGATGTCCAACAATTATAGCTTAGCATGAACCCCGACTCAAAAAGGTGGAAATGAATAGTCCTGGATGCAGAATACTCCTTCCGATTCTTACACTTATTGCATGGACAACAAATAAAACCCTTTTGCCTATTAGCTTCGGCCACTCTCAAAAAATAATGCACGCCGTCAATAAACTCTTTGGACCGCCGGTCAGCGTACATCCATTGCCGATCCATCTACATGACATGAAAAAAAATCGTACACACATAATTATTCGTACAATAATGACAGTCATACAATAATTATAAAATAATTACAAACTCTTTCAACAGTCACACAATAATGACATATCATTATTCATACAAAAATTATGAAATATTACACCGAATAATTATATATTTACTATTTATAAAGTTTTAAACTAATATTAATGTGTTGTACTTATTTTAATTTTTCATTTTACTTTGTTTTCTATTATTCAGGATTAACTTTCACTATATTTTCCTTCTCAACTATTTTATAAAACCTTCTTTAGCAAATAAACTAAATTTCTATATATTCTTTCTTCTCCACACAAATTTTCTCTCTCATCAACTAACAACAAAATTTTGGAGACAAAAAAGTGTGCAAAACATAGATCCAAATGTAATATGAAAAAAAAACATTGGAGGATGAAGTTGCTAACCTTTTAGGCACCTCCGATTTGTATATAATCCCCAAAATAAATTCACTAGAAATTTTGGCATGACCTCCCCTCTTTTTTGAAGAAATTTTGAAGCTTGCTCGGGCTGGAGGAGGAAGAAGACATATATATAGGGGTGGGACTTTAGTCCCAGTTGGTGTTATGAACCGGGGCTAAAGATCGCCGGGATGTTTACACCAACTGGGACTAAAGTTACGATCTTTAGTCCCGGTTGGTGTTACCAACCGGGACTAAAGTTACGATCTTTAGTCCCGGTTGGTGTGGGGGCCTGACAGGCCCTGACAGCATTTGAACCGGGACTAAAGATCAAATATGTCCGTTACCCTTTTTAACCGGGACTAAAGATCATCTTTAGTCCCGGTTTTTGTTGCAACCGGGACTATTGTGGAATTAGCCCGACCGACGAAAGATGGTTTCTCCACCGGTGAACCACAGTAGACAAAGTCTCTCCTAATTAAAATAATATTAAGTAATATGTCCTATAACTTAATGTGAAATACTAGAGAAAGAAATCAATTAAGAGGCATATTTGATTGTGTTTTAATTACTACATGGATGAAATATTGATATGTGTGTGTGTGTGTCGTATAGTAACACATAGATGCATGCCTGTATATATATGCAGTATGTTGTGGAGCATGGAGGGGAGTCAGTGCGAGCAATGATGGTGATGAGGTTGAAGGGGTTAATGGTTGTGATGAGCTGTCAAAAGTAACAATTGAATGTGATAGAGAAGTGCCTGACATTCGGTAGCATCCATGACCGTCTCGTCATCGCAGCTGACATCGCCGGTGCCGGCGAGGACCAAATCCTGGTCAGTACTACATTTTGTCATCGATCACACACACAAAGACACACAAATACACACACACAAACACATGTACACACAAAGAGACACACACATAAACACATGTACACACACAGACACACACATATGTGCTTGTGTGTTTATGTTGATGCTAATGTTGATGGGCATACATATATGCAGATGATGATGATGGACGAGCATGGAAATTACGTGATACAAAAGATGTTGGAGACGATAGCGGCGGAGTGGGTGGTGGACTTGATAGTCACAGTTGTCAACAGCAACTTCTTCAGGCTCATCCACAACATCCATGGCAGGCACGTCCTCGCCCACCTCCAAATCATGCTCGCCGCTCGCGGTTCGTATATACCTTAATTACTCTCTTAATTTCATTTGTTTTACCTAGCTTACATTGTTCAGTTCAATTCAATTCATTATCTACTAATTGATCCATTAGCTTGTTCTAGACAATTATATATGTATAATTTCCCATAAACAAGTACTAGTACTAAATTGATTCATTCAATTCATTGATTGATTCATGTGTCCAATCGTTGCTGCACGCAGAGAGGAGGCGGCTGCTGGCTCTTCTCACCCCGCCGCTCTACTACATGGGTTAATTTTAGTTGACAAAGAGAGTATAAGCTAGTTGTTGGGCGAATTAATGTTGCTTTCCTTCGTTGTACCATACATGCATGTTGTAACTACATTTCATCAGTCCGGTGGTGTTGTACAATACAATCAGTTCATTAGAACTGTAGCGAACAAGCCTTTTAATTTTAGGCAAATTTTGCTACAGGACACCGTAACTTCGTGGTTTAGCTATATCTTATAGGACAAGGCACGAAGTGACTTTTGGGGGAAAACACTCCCAAAAGTTGGATATTTGCTGGTGGACACCGCACTCATTAAAATAATAATTTCCGGTTGAAGAAGAGAGAGAAATCATGTGAAATGTCAAAAATGCCCTTGGGCCCACATGTCACTCTCCTATCTATCTTCTCCCTCCCATGTCGCTCCGCCCTAGCCCTCCCGCAGCCGTGGGACCTCGCCTGCCGCCATCGTCGCTGACAAGTGAGATGAGAGAGAGAAGAGGAGGGGATATAGAGAGAAGAGAGATAGGGGACCTGACATGTGGGCCCAAGGGCATTTTTGACATTTCACATGATTTCTCTCTCCTCTTCAACTAGAAATTATTATTTTAATGGGTGCGGTGTCTACCAGCAAATATCCAACGTTTGTGAGTGTTTTCCCTCAAAAGTCACTTCGTGTCGTGTCCTACAGTTAAAACTGCGAAATCACGATGTTTTGTAGCAAAATTTTCCTTCATTTTACCAATGGAACGGAATTGATACTAACTACCTAGTACTAACAGCTAGGAGTATGTTTGTTTCAAACTTAATTCGATGATATCTCTCTCTGCAATATGTTGCTATACCGGCTAGTTGAGAGTAAGATCGAGTAGGTAGCTAGGATTTGCATTGGCATATATTGATTTGATAGAGGATCGGCCAGAGCTGCATATATAGATACTTATGATGATTAATTGATAGAAGAAGATACAATTAATTAAAGGATGGATGGATGGATTAATTAGGATGGTTGCGGTGGGCAGAAGGTGATGAGGTAGCACTTGGTGCAGTAGCGGTTGAGGCTACTGGTGTCGTCGTAGGCATAACTGTATGCCCATGGGAAGATGGATTTGAAAAGTTCACTCAAAACGAAAGGCGGCCGAGACTGCCACCTTCAATAAAGTCGAGTTAGACACAGCCACGTCCATCCCATAGCCTACGGACACGTCGGCTAATGCAGGAGGCTGTGCAAAAAGTGGAGAGAGAAGAATCAGTTGCCAAAGGAAACTTATTACGTAACTGCTCTCAAACGAGACAGGAAGCCCATCAAGCCGAAGATCGTGATGTCGAAATTCAGCAATTCATACGATACTTTGGCCAGACTTTACGGGCCAATAAATATAGATCTATGGGAGAAAATAAATTAAGGACCTTCTATGAGAGGAGCTACAGAAAATTCTAGTTTATCCACCCGGTTCAGAGATTAGGGGGAAAGAGTATGCACTTAAAAAAATGGGAAATTGCTACAGACAGTGGAAGTTCGATCCGAACAAGCACTACATTCAACAGAACAAGACACATTCAAAGCATAAGGCAAGATCTCACAGGCCGGTTGGGATGAGTTTGTCGTGAAGAAGACAACATCAGAAGCATTGGCGAAAAGCAAACAAATGTCAGACATGGACAAGAAAAACATCCATCTAAATCGATTGGGTTTGAGCAGGTACGATAGCCACGTCCATCAATGGTGAGAAATGGAACATAAGTTCACCGAGCAAGGCAAACCCCAATAGGTTGACCCCCCCTCCCCCCCCCCCCCCCCCCCCCCACAATAGGAACAATGCAAAAACTAGATATGGGCACAAAGCACAGGGCAGGTCACGGAGGACGGCGAAATCTGGTTCGAGGATCCTAAGATCGAGCGGGTGGCCACCAGTTTGCAGCAGATCGCCAAGAAAGAGAAATCAGGAGAGTTCGTCCCAAAAAGGGAGAACAGCCAACTCACTACAACGATGGGCAACCCCGAGCACTCTAGTCGGGTCAAAGGCATCTCTTCAAAAACTGAGTTGGAACAAAGGGTTTTCAAAGGACACCAAGAGTTACAAGAAGCGGGACATATATAAAGAGAAGTTGGAAGACAAAATAGCGGTAGAAGTCCAACAACATTTCTACTTTCTGGCGGCTTAAAATCCCACTGCCATTCCAACACTATTTGCTCAACCCCAGTAAACTGCTCAAGTGCCAAGCAGTGTAGGATCAGTAGAACAACCCCATACCCCATGCAGACTCGTTGTTCCAATCGGAAGAGCTGGGAAAACAAAAGATGTTGCTACTGGCTTGGACATACCCGGTCGACAATTCCACAACTCCACCATTTCGGGGGACTATGCAAGGGTGCAAGTGACCAAGGTCCATGGCGAGCATATCGCGTTGGAGGCATCCCCGCACCGGAGGGGATCGAACTTCTCGGGAATGCAATGCACCACGTCAAGACAACAACCTTGTTGGACAGCCACCATCAACCCCAGCACCATCCCAACTAATGACAGTTGTTGTTCCAGAGCTGTCGTCCCCACCAGGTCCACCTTCCCTATCTCCGATAAGGTCACTACACCATTCACCTTCCCCACTTCCGATGGCATCATCACGCCGTCCACATTCCCCAATGCCATCCCCTCCCCTTCCACCACCAGTTAAACAACCTACTCCCACGGGCCAATCTCTGCATACACCACAATCTGCTCAAGCCGAAGTCCAACCTTCCCAAGTAGCTACATATGGCCCCAAGCCTACTACCCTAGAACCTCATTAGCTGGTACCAAAGATGGCTTCCACATACAACCCGAAGGAAATGTCTAGAGATAAAGACAGGATTATGCTTTCGGCCTTCAGGGGGTACAGGTACAATAGAAAAGGACAAGGGTAAAGGCAAAGAACATGTTGATCAGCTATTGAAATCCCAGAAGTCAGTACAATGGGCCGAGGACTTGCAATTTAAATATGCATATGCACTCGAAGAATATGAATATGGCAAGCTATTCTTACTATGGCACCTTATGAAGGATCTACCATGGCATATGAAGGTGATGCATGAATGGTATATTAAAGTAGCTAGAAAGGGCCTCGGTTTCATTAGTGTTAAGTTTTTGCGTGACACTTTCACGATGGAATATTTTTAATTGATTTTCGTGACCTACATGCCCTCTTCAAGGTGGATAAAATGGATGTCGATCTTGTTGTTGTGTTTTGCCGGCAAGTATTTACTCTTATATGTTTTACATAAATGTATGAAACAAACTTCCATTCCTTTCAAGTTGCATAATATAGGTTACAATTCCGGGAAGCGGAAAGAACAAGGCAACCGGTTGGTCATTTGATCCAACTAGGGTTCACAGGACGCAAAATATTGTACAGCTTCATGAGAATTGCCCAGAACTAAAGGATAAGATATATGAGGAAAAGGAAGCATATATCAAGAAATTGCACAAGGAAAAGAAGGTCGAGGAAGCGACATACTTGGGATGAGCAATGCTCTCACACAAAGATAAAAATGTCTTGATGGTCCCTTACGCTTTTATGTAAGCAGCAACTCTTCCATTTGATTATTATATTCGTAGTAATACATCATTACTAGCAAATGTCAACTCCAATTCATCTATCTTGTTTGCAGCGGCTACTATATTTTATTCCTAATATGTCCAAAGGACCAATTGATCGTAGTGCTTGACCCAACACAGTGTGATAAGCAAAGCTACATGGAGTTCCTCATTATTCTAAATTTGTATAATAAAATTCCCCCTCAATACCTATTTGCTATTCTGAAATTTTTAAATAACTCGAACAAATGTTTTATCGGCACATTGCACATGGGTTTTACATCACACATAATGGGCTAATAAAGGATCCACAGGACAAAACTAAACATCAAGACAAACTAGCTGGTAATTATGTTCACAGTGTTTTAAGCAATCCTGAGCACTAACCTATGTGGATATTATGTGTGTGAGATTCTTAGGTCAACGGGAAGTACACAACAAACTGCAAAAATGTAAGTTCGGAAATTGTTCTCTACAGAGTATTTCATCCGCAATTCATTTCCTAACATTTATTGTCAATTTTTTCCATTGATCCCTCAAATCCCTCATGTAGCAAATCGGTTTGACAATACATCAATTATGAACGTATGCACTGACATGTGCCACTTCATTTGCCGTCACTGCTGCAATGCCCTAGAAAAATTCTATGACAATGAGAGCCAAACTGGTATTAGAAGAGAAAATTCAAGCCCATAAGAGAGGAGAAATTTGCATATGTGCCACTCAAAAAACATGGTTTCGCTAGAATGCCACTCTAAATATGGGATTCAATCAAATGCTCAACTCGCGGGCATTCGTTGCAATGCCACTTTTGGGCTTTGTTGCATTTCGAAATTAATTTTCCTCAATTTCATATTTTCTCGGACGCTTTTGCCCTTGGGACTGGTTGAATTGGACGCTGAGCCCCGACGAACAGCGTGCGCGAGCACCAGCGACACCGGCGCCGCCCCGATCCCCCACCGTACTGCCTCCTCTCCCACTAGCTGCGCGCAGCCTCTCTCCACCAGCCGTTCCACTTCCGCTCCGACACTTCAGCCATGGCCAGCCGCCGCCAGCCACCACGTATGCCTCGCGGCTTCCCGGTCCGATGGCGAGGGCGACGACGGCGTCGCGGGGCTAGTGGGAGGTGTCGGGGCGAGGGCTGGCAGGCGACCAGCCGCCGCTAGTGGCGCCGGCCATGGCATGTGGCCTTCCTCCTCCTCCTCCTCCTCCTCCCGATCCGATGGCGAGGGTGACGGCAGCGTCGCGGGGCCAGGGGGAGGCGTCGGGGGTGGGGGCTGGTAGGCACTGTGGCTGGCGACGAGAGGCGGCGGCGCAACTGGTGAGAGAGGAGGCGGCACAGTGGGGGACCAGGGAGGGGCGGCGCGACGTCTCGCACAGCGACGCGGCATGGTGTTGTGCGGCGCTGGTATTGCTGCCTCCTTTCTCTTCTGCTCGCGCTCGTGTTCGTCGGCCTGAAAAAAAAGAGAAGACCAGGTCCGATTCAACTAGTCCTAGGGCAAAAGCGCCCGAGAAAATGTGAAATTGAGGAAAATTAATTTCGAAATGCAGCAAAACCCCAAAGTGGCATTGCAGCGAATGCTCGCGGGTTAAAAGTGACATTTGGTCGAATCCCATTTTAAAAGTGGCATTGTAGCGAAGCCAGGTTTTTTGAGTGGCACATATGCAAATTTCTCATGGGAGTGGGAGAAAGAACTTGTGCAGTGAAAATGTATATTTCTTCGTCGGGGACTATCATTAATTTGTAAATATGGGACAAACATGTTTATATGTGTCAGGATTACGGATAAAGCATACCCTCTATCCTAGGATTCATCATTCATGAGATATACGGATACGGTATATCCTCCAGTATAAGGAGAGGACTCATTTAAGATAAGGAAATCAATGAGTTCTTATGGAAATATTCCTTAAGAGCGGGAATTATTAGAATACTACTCGGAGGGAATAGGGATTGTGTCATACCATACAGGGTCTGTTGTCTCTACTTGGAGACCAAGGTGATTTGCGGTATAAATACATACCCCCGGGGAGGTACGGGGCATCGAATCTTAGCGCAAGACACCCGCCGCCACATAAGTAATCCGGAGGACTTGAAGCCTATTCGCCGATAGATCTCATCGAGCCCTTCTCGACAAGGATCTCGTCAGTAATCTCGTAGTTCGGTTGTTCTCTTTTGTAATATGTGGTTTCTTCTATAATCCCATATAAATTGGATTAGGGCTATTACCTTACGAGGGGCCTAAACCAGTATAATCCTTGTCTTTTTGTGTGCTTGATATCGTATGTGTAGATCCTTGTACCAACGTACCCCAATACCATCAAAATACGGTCCGCGGGTATCCCCGTCAACAATATGTATACGAATGTTTTCAGTTTTACATATTGAAATACTATTTTATTTGTTAGTGCAAGATATAAGGTATTATGTACTAAGAACGACAAATCAGTTAGGTCCTATGCATAGCATTTCAGATTTCGATTAGAAATAGCGGGAAATATTATATCACATAGGAGGCACAATCTTCCCAAATGGCCAGTGGGTTATAGGCCACGTGAGAAACACATTATTGCAGGCTGGCACATGTGATAATTGATCTTCCTTGGGATGGCGTTAAGAGACTGGCCTGCAATAATGCCGTGAGTCTTCGCATGTGGTTGGGCCACCTGCATGCAAAAATGTTGATTTTCACGGACACATGTATGCAGGTGAGCCATCAAACCGCATGTCAAGATCGTTTTTGGTCGCATAGAAAAACTAATTTTGTCATCAAGAATTTGCATGCATGTGCCAAAAAGTCTTTCAGCTTACAACATTATATGGTCATAGATTAGTTTCAGTTTTGTTGGGCAGCGAGAGGCCGATCCATAACTTCTGCCTTTGTGAACGACAGCAATGCCACCAATCGAGAAATGAACGGCTGAATGGCTTGGACCCACCGTAGTGACTAATTCTGTCAGCCATAAATTAATAACACCAGGTGTTTACTCTATAGAAAAGATCAACGAAAATAATCACCGGTGGCAAAGAAAGATAAACCAAAACTGAGCACATCCTTCCCCTTTTGCTCCCAAGTCCCAACGTCGAAGAATGTATGGATTGACATCCTATATCCATTCATCCTGCTATCTTCGAACGAGAAAGTATAACATGAAAATCACTCGTTGATGCAGCCTAAGAATGATGCAACAAACTTCTTTTTGTTCGATCTCTTAACATACCGTGCCTTACTGCCTAGAGCCCCACTACGGTGCTCTCTATTGTTAGTAAAAAGTAATCTAAACCGTGGATCTAAGGTTCAGATCTAATTTATACTACCACCCATTTAGCGGTAGTAGAAACATGAATGGGAATTATTGTAAAAAAAAATAGGTGCGGAAGGGTATAAACGTCATTTATCATTGACTAAACCTTTTTTCTTCTTTGCTAATATGAGCGATATCAGCGCAATGGATATCGATTTAGTTAGGAAAAAACATAAATGATAGTTACTCCTAATCATGGTATTAGTAAATTATTTATTTGCTCCTAATAATATTGGTCGTATAATACTAACAGTAGACAGCACCGGAGCAAAATATACTATTGTATAATGTTATTCAAATTCTCTCTTATAAGGCTATCTTGAAAAGCTCTTGCTAATACTATTTGCTAAACATAAAAGTTATCATTGAATAAGACTATAAGATCTGTAGCTTTTAATTTTGTTTATTGTGCTTTTCAGCTGGAGATTGTTGTTTGTTTTTTTTTCTCTTAAGAGTAAATACTTGATTATCCTTTTTTGAAGGGCCAAAATATACTACTCTGTAATGTTATTCAAATTCTCTCTTATAAGGCTATCTAGAAAAACTCTTGCTAATATTGTTTGCTAAACATAAAGGTTTTGTTTGAATAAGACTATAAGATCAGTAGCTTTTAATTTTGTTTATGGTGCTTTTGAGCTGGAGATTGTTGTTTGTTTTTTTTCTCATAAGAGTAAATACTTGATTATATCAATTAATTGGCAGTTAAATACTTACTACGGTGGTTATGGGATCAAATGGTTTTAGTAATGAAATGTGTTCCATTATTTAGTAATATCTGTTGGTATTCTATCTGGGATGAAAAATTGTTGTAGAAAAAGTCAATGAAGTTTTTTAACTGGTAAAACATCTTCAGACATTTTGGCAACTTGTTGCAAATTTGCGATATATATGACTTTGGATTCACTCGTTCACTGTATCAGGCTATGTACGTATTAGAGAAAAAAATAGTAGTACGATCGTTTGATGATTAAAAACCCAAGACGTGGCAGTCTTGCAACATAGTTTCGTCAACAAACAGACGTAATGTGTTGCAAATTTGTCATATATATGACTTTGGAATCACTCTTTCACTGTATCAGGTTATGTACGTATTAGAGAAAAAAATGGTACAATATTTTGATGATTAAAAACCAAAGACGTGGCAGTCTTGCAATATAGTTTCGTCAACAAACAAACGTAATGTGGATTGCAGATTGTAGGGGACACGGTACCCGAGTACCCGAGGTTAGGCCTTTGGGCTATATTACATAAGGTGGGCCAAGAAGTCTAAGCCCATATGGCACATTGTAATCCAATACTTCCTCCGTTTCACAATGTAAGACTTTCAATCATTGCTCATATTCATATAGATGTAAAAGTCTTACAATACAAAACAGAGGGAGTAAAAGGGATCAAAGATAAGAATATAAATCTTATCCGATATAAATAGGTGGTAGGTACCCGGATTATATGGGGTACGCTACCTACCGTAGCCGGCCTCCTTATGTCTATATAACGGTAGGCCGGAAACAATTAGGATGAGCATACACGTGTTACGTGCTATTCACACACCGTGTTGCGCACACTTTGATACAGATCTAATCTACAAACAACTGAAGTAGGGTGTTACCTCTTCCAAGGGTCTTAATCAGTATAAAAATATATCACCATCTCTTCTCGATCTTGTGCACCCTATAAATTTACTTGCCAATCTAGAGAATCGACACAGATGAAAACAAAGGAATGAAATATCAAAAATACATCTCCAGTGCTCGCATAAGTTTTATGGCTTTTCTTCTAAAGGTCTTGAGCCCAAATACTACCAGTACCAAGCTAGCAAATATATGTGAAAGAAACTTGACCATAAATAGTATAATGAGTGAATTGCACTTTAGACCAACTTTTGTTGCCACGGTTTCACTTTAGACCATCCTTAATCCAAACTTTTCACTTTGGATTAGCTAAATTTATGTTTGTTTTACTTTAGACTACTCAAAACCACTTCTTTAGCACATTAACTAAATTTATGTTTGTTTTACTTTAGACTACTCAAAACCACTTCTTTAGCACATTAACTAAATTTATGTTTGTTTTAGAATTAACGATTGAGGACATTGGCTCCATCACGTTGGTAAAATTCTCCACCTATGAGACGGTCATATATTTACCGGAGTATACCGGTCAAAATTGGATTTGGGGTGGTTCAAAGTAAAACTATGGCAATAAAAGATGCCCCAAAGCGTAATTCAGTTTGTAAAATTGACATGAAACAAAACAGAAGTTGCAAATTGAGTTACGAATTGCACTGCATGAATGCATAGGACAAAATAACCATACTTGTTTGATTAAGAAAACATACCAGCAACAATAGACTTTTTAAATGTCTCTAGCATGAAGAAACCATGAAGAAAACATCGTGCGTGTAAAATTTATATGACCAAGGGCCATCATCAGTGCTTTAGCTTTAGTGGCAGGCCTGGAAGAGGAACATGAGAGAGGACAAGAGAGGCACTATGCCAAATTGTCACTTAATAGGATTTAAATCCTGGTTCCAACAAGTGTTACACGTATATGTCTGATTAACAGGAATTTAGTAAGACGAGGAATTTGTCACTAGACTTCATCTCTTTCATTATCATGTGTTATAAGAGGTATACTCACAGGTATTTGTGCACAGCTTCCATGTAATTAAAAAAAAGGCACTATATAGTGGCAAATTCAGAGTAAGGGCTCGTAACTAGCGCGATTCAATGTCAATCTCCAACCTCACAATTACAGTGCTCATGGTAGTAAGTTTTTGTTATTTACACTGAGATACACCTAAGAGAGGTTTTCCATTATTGTACAACAGTAACAACAGCTGGATGGCTTGCTATCAATTTGAGTTTTCACTGATACGCTAGCATTCTGCAGAGAACAAAAAATATGTCAATAGAGCATGTGCCACCGGCCCACCGGCCCACCGCCCCACATGAAAGTATTGAGTTATGAATCGCTAGCATAACAGCTGGGGCTTTCACTTATGTGCTGGGATTTCTACAGAGATCAACAATGCCAACAGAGCCATGTGAAAACTGTGAGAGTTTTAAACTATAAATTGCTAACAGCAACGTCCACAAATTTCCACCATAAAGCAGGACCGGTTTTATGCCTTCCAGACAGGTTCATTGTTTCGTTGAAGACGCCATGCTGGAGAGCGAAGAATGTTTTGTTTAAGAAGCTAGAGTAGTGGGGAGTGCTTTGGAGGGTTTTCTACCTGTTTATTTTTGGTTGCAAAGTATGTTGTTGCAAGGCACATGATCTGTCTTAGACTGTTTCACCTTTTATTTTATTTTCCTATTTTGACTGGGTACATTTTAGTAGGTGCAGATCGAGTTTACCTCACTTCAAAAATAATATTCTATTCTGTCAAGAGAGATTCTGCTGGTGTCTTCCACGGATGAAAAGCTGATGTTAAAAAAAAAAAGGAGTTCCTTTAAACAGGTAAACATGTTCAGATATTCAGGCAACTTTTTGCGAGTTTGCCAATTATACATGACTTCAAATTTGCCCACCATGTGTGTAAGGGTATGTACTATTAGAGAGAAACAAGTACGGTTTTTTAATGATTAAAAACCAATACTTGACAGTCTTGCAATAATGTGGACGGCAGATGAGAAGACCCCGAAAACATGGGAATGCAATAAGAAAAATACTTATATATTTTTTCTATTTATTTAATGTATAGTGCTCGTGTAAGTTTTATGACTTTTCTTTTGAAGTGCTTGAGCCTAAAATCTACCAGGCCTAGCAAATATATGTGAAGGAAACATGACCACGATAGTATAACTGACATGAAACCAAACAGAAGTTCTTAATCTCACATCAAATTCGTTTGATCAAAATAAAGAAGAAACTTATATATTGGAGGAACACAAAAGGCACTGGAGTTGAATTCTATCTTACATGGCCAACTTATGTTGAAAAGGAGAAAATTACTTCCTCTTGGGTGATTAAGATGTTTTGCTCTCGAATTGTTAAATTTAGATACAACACATAATTGACCAGTAAGTTGATGTCCTGCTAAATGAAAGGATCAATGCTACTGTGCAAGAAATGCAAGATGAATTGGTTGGTTCACCTCTAGATAGTTTCAACCAACGAGAAAATGAAGAATTATAATAACAGTTTAAAGAGAAAGATATTTAGGTGCCAAACTTCCAGAGTTAAACAGATTATTTCACCTGACAGGACTCCTCCTAGCATGTTGCTGGCAAAAAATTGCTCATGTAGACTTGTGCGAGCATTTCACCAAGCTTTACTTGTGATTCAGTGGTAAGATGCAGATGATCTTCATTTAATGACAGTCCAAATGCGTCCACAGTTACAACATTGGGCAGGTTGATACCAAGCTGAGCTTTCCTCACTTTTTCAATGTTCTTTTTATTCCCAGATGCAAGAGCAACCTGTTTAATGCAAACAAATCTTGATATAAATGATATCCCATATTACAAATGATATCGAGTACAAATAAAGGGTAAGGTTGGTTGACACATAAGATGGCATTGTGTGTGTAGAAAGAGTGAAACCAGCCATCTTATATTGCTAACTGAATAAAGAAAATTCAAGGTTCAAAAGAAAGATTACAGAGCCATGCAAAATAAAACATATTAGTTTACTAGTTAAAACCAATCAGTTATCTTGTACTGGGGGATGTAAAAGAGGGCCTGATGATGTATTAAATCGAAACTATTAACTTCAACTTTATACATCTCTTAAAGCAACATCTAGGCACATGTATAATCGTCCAACCTTTTTTTTTTCTCTTATGTTTTGAATGACTGAATGTTATCACTGTTACGAATAAATGAGGTATCCTCTCCAAAGTGTAATAAGTAATAACTGAACGGTAACAAGGCCATATAAGTCAATTCCTAAATTCACGCACAAGACTAAGATGACTTATATTTAGAGTAACATATAGTAGTACAGCAAAAGCACGAAAACAATTGGTTAGTACATTTTAGTACAACTCTAGTATAAATCAACAAAACACAAATGTACCGATGAACTCAAGAGGGGAACAGGTAAAGTTCAACTTTAAAGATTTTTTAGTATTACAGATGGAAAAATGTTGCAACCAACTTTACTTTATAAAGATTCGTTTGTGACTAAAGTTATTCTAAAGAAACAATATGGTACTCTTGCAGATGGTAGCACCTTTTGAAAGTGGTGACAGAATATAGCGGTCGGTTACCTCATACATGATACATAGACATTAGGGACATTATTGCAAGGCTGAGAATAATGCTTTCCCTGCATATTTGCTCAATTATAATTACCATAGCCGCAAAGGTAGTACACGAATACGATAACTTGAGCACCGGCAACACCAATTGAATATTGAATATGACTAAAATAAAGTAATTCACCATCAATATCCTGAATTCATTCTTTGTGTTATCGGAATTCGCCTACTAAACTGTACAACTATGGGGAAACCACTTCTACTAAAAATATTGGGAGTGTTTTGATTATTTTCCTTTTGCATTGCCTCTCATTTAGGTCAACGCAGTCAAGAAACATGACACGGCCAAGAAATCCCCAAATACATTTCTTGAACAAAATTATCGTTGGCTCATCGCGTCCAGTTAATTCTCTAAATTTGAGAGTCAAATCAAGTAGGCAACCGAGATATGATGAATATCATCACCTGGATGAATGGCAGTTGAGGCATCCCAAGATCCTCCCTGACATTGGCGATGAGCGTCTCCAGGTTCCCGGCGTACGCGGCCGTGGCAGCGTCGGACTCGGCGTCGCTCTCCCCCTGGTACCACAGCACGGCCTCGATCTCCCCGCACTCCGCCGCGGCGCGCGCGCGGCGCACCATCTGGTCGTAGAGGCGCTCCCCGCGGGCCCACTCCCGGATGGCGGTGCCGCCGACGGCGCAGGGGACGAGGCCGACGCCGGAGCCGGGCGGGTCCAGGCGCGGGAGGACGGCGCGGGCGAAGGCCATCCCGGGGCCGACGCCGCAGGTCTTGGCCGTGTCGATGTCGGCGTGGAGCGGCTCCCGCGCCTCCACCCAGTCGAGCGCGGCGGTGAGGCGGAGGACGGAGGGGCACGGCGCGCACTCCGGCGGCACGACGCCGTCCCAGCGCCGGTGGTGGACGCCGCCGCGGCCGGCCATGTTGCTCTGGCCGGAGAGCACGAAGATGCGCATGGCGGCGGGGCGTGAGGCGTTTGGGTGTGAGCTGCAGCCTGCAGTGGGGCAGGTGGATCGGGGGGGGAGTTGGGACGTCGTTTTGCTCTCGTGGACGAGCAATTGCTTGCACTGTTCAAAAACTAAGCCGTCAAGTACTCAAGCAATCCTTTTTTACAAGTTACATTATTCAATCAGGCTTAAATAAACTACAACAATAATTCGAGATGAATAGAAAAACACATAAGGTAAATAAACTACAACAATAATTCGAGATGAATAGAAAAACACATAAGGTAAACAAAATAGAATTGTTAACCTTCTGTCGACAAAAAATACATCCTAAATAGGCTAGATTTTAAGCCATCAGATATGCTTCATAATTCACACGGTGATTCTCCTCCAACTTCGACGACCTCCTCTTCTTCTTTGGCATTGACAATATCATCTCAAACTCCAATCGAGAACCTATGGATTAGGGTTCCATTTTGAGGTGGGGGTAGAAGAGGGTAATGGAAAGAATAGGGAGATTATCGGGCTTACAGGGATAGTCATAGGAGGCAATGGAAATGGATGGGTGGCGAGGTGGCGACGGTATCAATGTAGCCACTGGATTAGGATCTGTTGTTGGGCTGGTGTTGATGGCGGGGGCAAAGTGGGCGATGAATTAGGAGGCAGCGGCGGATGGTGATGGATCTAGCATGCGAGGAGCTGTCGAAGATGAGGAAGATGACAAGGTAGGGCAACCTTGTCATCGTTGGCTTGAGAATGCGTAAAGGGTTTAGGAGGCTGATTGTAGGGTCTTGCTGGCACGGTTGAGGTCTTTTGGCCAGCTGAGTGGTGGCGTGCTGGGCTGGTGGCAATGGAGGAGGCAGCGATGACGAGAAACATGCAGTAGGTGATAGTTTAGGCGTGTCCTGCTAAGGAAAAAAGTGGAAGGAATTAGGGTTTGAGTATACGAAGCAATTGTTCAAAAGTTGTTAGATTTTGATGGGTGTTTTTTTTCATCAAATGTATAATAGACAGACTCATAAAAAAGGAATTGATTACCTGTATTCGATGGAAAATTAAACCCCAAATCTTGCATATTGGACTAAAAATCAAACTCCAAGGTCCCGTTCGTTAGTCATGCAGATGAGGATGTAGACGTAGGATTCATGAAATTCGGATGAGACTTCCTCTGGTTCGGGAACAGAACAGTATCCTCTCGCGTCGTCCTCCCTAGGGGCGGCACGGGAGGCGACGATCCGGCTACCCCTTCTCCCTCACCTCCCTCCTCCGCCTCGCTGCCGCTCGAGTGGCTGCTGGCGCACGGCCACAAGGACAGTGGCGGCGGGGCCCCTCTCTCTCGCACGCTCGGGTGACCTAGGGAGTCACCCAGAGAGGCGGCGGCAATAACCACTAGATCCGCACCGCTCCAGCCGGATCTGGCAGGGACAGGAACGGCGTAGCTGACGGCGTGGAGGGCGACGGCGGCAGGAATAGCGATGGTGGCGGGGATGGCAACAGCGGTGGCGGAGTTCCGCGGATCCGGCGACGGCGTAGCATCTGGCAGTGGTAGAGGCGAGCTGCTCCAGACGGCGGTAGCCGATGGTGGCGGGGATGGTGATGGCGGCAGGGACGGCGATGGCGGTGGCGTTGTTCACGGATCCGGCGACAGCACGGCATCCGGCGGTGGAAGGATCGTGCGGCACTGGTGGCCTCCATCGCCCGATGCTACCCTCGTGGCGTCGGCTGGCGATGATGGTGCAAGGAGGACGGTCGGATCTGGCTCCTCTAGGTCTAGATCTGGCGCATCCTCAGTCGGGGTCGGGTGGTGTGGAGTCCTGTCATCGTGCAGGTGGTGTGAATAATGCGGGTACTTTTTCGGTATGCAGGTGGCATTTCGGAGCTTCCGTTGTGAATACTTTGGTTGACAGGGTCTCTGGGGTGAAAACCTTGCTCCGCTCCGGCCATAGCAACGGCGATGCCCTCGGGCACCATTCACCTTCTTGAAGGCGTTGCTTTTGGAGCCCTCATTTCAACTCCACTTTAAGGGAATTATTTGGGTGAAAACCTTATATTCGTTAGGATCGGACGTTGTCGCCGTTCTGTCGGCGTTACCTTCTTGAAGGCTTCGTTCTAGAAGTTTCTTCCCTTGTTGGACTATTGTTCTTTGCGTTCAGTTTGTTAATGTCGAGTTTTCGTCGGTTTTCCTGAAATTAACCGTGCTGCTGTAAGGTTTTTGGGTCCGATTTTCTTTATAAACTGGATCAACTCTCTTCTTCTATAGTGAAATTGTAGGAGCTCCCTGCCTATCCCCTCGAAAAAAATCGGATGAAGATGAGGATAGAAGGATGAACTAGTACAGGGGTACATTAATTTGCTACAGGGTACATTAATTTGCTTGCCAACTTGAAGATGAATGACATGCACACGCATACATACATTAGATTATATCAATAGCAGTACACGGTACAGCAGATGAGTCCACTACTATTACACAAGCAAATACTGGCAAATATGAAATGCTAATACATGCTATTAGCAATATAATCACAGACCGTATCCATCACAACCTTGCTCTCAAGCGCATGGTATGTGTGATGTGCTGGAGTGACATCTGGTACCGGGTGGATATGAGAATGGTACAGAGGGTCTGTACCGATATGGTTTGGGTCGATAGTATCAACTATAAAGTTGTTCAATGCCATGGCGGCATGAATAATTTTGTTGTGCGCACGTGGGGTGCACGCCGGAATACTGTCCAATATTTGCCACCGAGCCTTAATACATCCGAAAAGTCATTCGACCAAGCCGCGCAGAGATGAGTGGTAGTAATTGAAATTCTCCCCCCTGCCTATGGGTGGTGCCACCAGTTCAAATTGCGGCTGCTAGTACCACACGTCAAGATAAGGAGCGAGAAATCCCTGGCTATTCGCGTACCCCTTATCGATAAAAAAGTATTTACCTAAAACAAAAAAAATTACTATCAGTACATAAGAATTACGTTAATATCATAAAATAATAATGTACCATAAATAATTACCTGGTGGCAGCCTAGGGAACCGATCAGGATACTTTCTTATTGGACTTAGCAAAACCCGGTGGTCGTGCACTGACCCCGACCATCCAGTTACATCAAAAATTACACGGTTGCTCCAGTCTGACATGACCAACACATTTTGGGTAGTTTCACCTACCCGGTTATGGTACTAATTTGCTAGGTGTGCAGGGACGACAACTTGCACTTGTGTTCCATCTATGGCTCCAATAGAGTTTTCAATTTTTTTTTACCTATCATCATAGCGAACACATGGATGGGTAGTACTGGAAGTTGGGTCCACCGGCCGAACTATATCACCTGCCATACGGACTATCGCTCGAAGCAATGGTAAAAATATTTGGAAATAGTTGACCCGATCTTTCGAACCTATTGTTTGCTCTCCTATTAGCTTCACCCCCTGACATAGTTAACAGGAAAATGCCTACCGCTTCCGCTTCCAGTGCGCTAACCTTATAAGACACTAAGTTGTACTTGAACTGAAGGATGTCACTAGCCTAGGTAAAATCACCTAATCAGGTCGCATACAGAACATGCTCCTGCACCGAGCAATATTTTGTAACGTAAGCATCACCCACTGTTGGCCAATCAGTAGGGGCACGCGACGTGGTGCCCTTTTGCGGTCGTACAAGTCCAGATGTAATGAATCCTTCGATGAAATCCTCAATGTATTCTTCGATATCATCGTCGGATATCTCCCCCATCGAACATTTAGAATCATCACTGCTCCTAGTGCTCATCGCTTCAGATCTGCACAGATATGATTCATACAGACACATAAATAGTCCAAAATCAATTGTTGAGCTAACACATATAACATTGTGAACTGGACGTTTCAATAAATCTAAAATGCAAATGTGAACTAGACTCATGACATAAAATTGTTACAACATGACAATCGCAGCACAACGTTTGGGAATAAACGAACTACACAAATCCAAATTTAACTAGACGAAATACACATCTCTGCGGCAATACTCGCACGTGATCAGAAGGTAGTAGTGCCGCGAGAAACTACTGGCAGATATTGGTGAGGTAAACCTATTGGAGCTCCACTGCAGAGAAGCAAGGAATGGGAAGCTAGCAGAAGATTAGCGATAGCGCGGTTCCTCATCCACGACGCTTCTCATTGCACGCATGTCCTCTGCCTATCGCTTCCTCATCATGGAAAAGGCGATCCTTTCTCATTGGGTGTACCGCCTCACCATAGATAGAGGATACAATCTAAAATATTTGAATCTTTAGTTGTTTTATATTTGGATTCTTACATTGTAATATACAACTTGAATTATATCTGGATTCTTACATTGTAATATACAACTTGAATTTTATGGGATTTTGATCGTAGAGTTTAATTTTTTTTCATTCAAATAAGCTGGATACGTTGTTGAATATAAAAACACCTTTTTTTCATGTGTTGTAATCCAAATAAGTAAATAAGACCAATCAAAAAAATTTCATTAATGCTTTCTTTGTATGAAGTAATCTTGGGGCAATTGTTTATTTGATCCTATTTTAAAGTCTAACTTCCAATTTAACCCTACTTTTTTAGTTTGCTTAGATGACCTCGTTTTTTCCAATCAAAAATAAAAGGTTGACGACCCTATTTCGTGAAGACATGATAACGGTGTTAACTAAGGGGCGAATTGTCCTGGTTGCCCTTGCTCATATGACCCAAATGTATCAAAGTTTTTTGTTTGTTTTGACTTTTTAACATATTTTAACGAGCATAACTTTGATATATTAGAGATAACTTTGATAAATTTGGATTCAATTTGACAGATTTGGCTCAATTTGATAAATTTGACTTTAATTTAAAAAAATGACATAATTATGGCAGATATACAAAATTTGGACAACTTTTCTCCTATTTTGTCCATCCCAAATCCAAGTGATATTCATATCCAACATAGAATTTCTGTCCAAAAGCATGTCCATCACTATGTGACAACACATACAAGTCCCAACATCACACCAACGACCACCACAGCCATGCTGGGCTTGGGATGCTGGACGAGCTAGCAGCGGTGATGACGGCCGCCCGCAGAAACTTTTTGAAAACAAACGCATAATTTTGTACTTGGAAAGCTGGGAAACGAACTCAGTCTACGTTTGTTGCTCTATGTTACCAACCCCTCTCTCTCGTATTCCGCGTGCGTGCTTTTCAAACCTCTAAACGGTTTTGCAAAAAGTTTCTATACAAAAGTTGCTTAAAAAATCATATTGATCCATTTTTTTAAAAAAAATAGCTAATACTTAATTAATCAAGCGCTAATATACCGCTCCGTTTTCTGTACGTCGGCGCTCTATCTCATTATCCTCTCGTTGGCGCGCGCGCGCTCTCTCTCTCCAACCTCTCATCTCCCTCTCTCCAGCCTCTCATCTCCCTCTCTCGATTCAAAGGGAAGCCGTCATGGCGGCGATGGCGGCAAGGGGAGCTGGCGGCGATGAAGTGTACGCGGCACAGTGGCGGTTTCAGTGGTGGTGAAGCATGGGACGCGGCGGCGGCTCGAGGAGGGGCAGCACGCGGTGAAGCATCTAGGCCCCCGGTGTTAATTTTAGTAATTAATGACAAGCGCTAATTGTGGACTAACCGTTGTCTTTGAGCTATACATTTTAAGTTAGGTCCACGTCATGTGTGCGCATGGATGACTATCGATGGATTAAAATTTGATGGCGCGAAGCGAAGAAAAGAAGACGGTAAAACTAGTGCTTTAATTTAGAATTGATCGAGGTGTAGGGCGATCAAATTTGCTAGTTTATTTTTTAGTTTCGCCGTACTATTAAGAGGGGTAATGACCTAGCAAAGAGATGATTTTAATTGCCACATTAGGTCATTGCATTTTCACTTGTGCTCACATCTTCATAGCACGCACACACAATATTTCACTGGGCTCGGCCTGACCAGGGGCGGTCAGACCGGCCACATAGTGGCGGTCTGACCGGCGTGCCCTGGCCGGTTTGACCGGCCGCAAGAAGGCGGTTTGACCGGCGCATAAGGCCGGTCTGACCGGTGGCACATGCGCGGTCAGACCGGCCCCCTGGAGGCCGGGATGGTGCTGCTCGGGGCGGCCGATACAGAGCCGACGGAGCCGTAGTCGGTCAGACCGAGCCGATGGCGGTCTAACCGAGCCGTGGCCGGTCTGACCGCCCACTCAACGCCGGTCTGACCGGCCAGGCCGATGGGGCCCTCTGACAGCTCTTCAACGGCTAGTTTTCTAGCCGTTGCAGAGTAGCACGGTCTGATCGGCCACATACCTCCGGTCAGACCGGCAGAGCACAATGATTTGGGATTTCGCCCCCAACGGCTAGTTTTGGTGGGTGGGAGTATAAATACTCCCCCACCAGCAGCAAGGGGACTCTCTTGGCACCCAATTCAATTGCATACATCCCTTGCACCTCTCTCACACCTACTTGAGCTTTGTGTTCATCCATCTAGTGTGTTAGAGGGTTGATTAGCCAAGAGTCAAGTGCATTGCTTCCATTTGTAGAGCTAGTGTGGCACTTGATTGATCATCTCCACGCCGGGTCATTGCTTGTTACTCTTGGAGGTTGCCGCCTCCTAGACGGCTTATGGAGGAGTTGCCCGGTGACCTCTCCGAGAAGATTGTGGAGGAGGCCCGGCGCCGGTTTGTGAGTGGTTTGGAGTTCACCACCTTCGGAGTGAAGGAAGAACTACCCTAGTGATCGAGGCTTGGGTAGTCCTCTCCGTGGGCCGGCTCCCGCCTTGCCCCTCTCCGTGGGTCGGCTCCCGCCTTGCCCACCCCTTGACGAAGGGGGTGTGCGGTGGCTTCGTGGTTGAGCGGTGGAGTTGGGCTCGCCTCAACGGGGAGTAGGAAACCGGCGAGTTTCCGAACCTCGGTGAAAAATCTCTTGTCTCCTTGTCTCATTTGATTGTCGCATTTACATTTGTGCAATTTACATTTCTAGAGACATACTTGAGATCATATCACCCTAGGATTGCTAAACATTGACATAGGAGTGTGATTTACTTTCCTAGAGATATAATTGAACCACTATCACCCTAGGTTTGCAAAACATAACTTAGTTGCTTAGTTAGAGTTGACCCTCACCAAGCCTAGCAACTTAGGTTAGTTTTGATTAGGTGTCTTTTAGTTTTAAATCGCCTATTCACCCCCCTCTAGTCAACATCTCGATCCTACACGCGGCAGCAGCTGCGGGGGAGGACTGGCGCGGCTTGGGGCGGGCGAGCAGGAGAGGCGAGAAAGAGACGGAGGGCCGGACAAGTGAGAGAGAGGAGAGGGGCGGTGGTGGCAGAGGGCTGGCGCGACGGCAGAGAGGGGCGGGGAAGGGCCGCACGGCTTGGGGCGGGCAAACCGGAGAGGCGAGAGACAGACGAAGAGGAGAGAGAGAGAGACCGATTTTATTGGTGCGGTGGCTTGCAGTGGGAACGGACACCATGCTTGGTGTCTTTTTAATATGGTATAGATAGCTTGTACTACATAATTATTTAGTGGTGGTTTTGTTACTGAAAGTGTGAAGTTTTATGTTATAGTATTAAAGATAGGAGTTTTACGAATCTACTACAACTTGGTTGGCTACCCGGGTGGAGCCATGGAGGCAGAAAGCGGCGACAGCTCCCTCAAGCGGTTGGACGAGGAGTGGTGGCTAGCACGCATACTGCACCCTCCCACGTGTGGAAGAGGGTAGCAGCGGCGAACGAGCTCTGGATGAGAGAGGCGGCGGTGGGATCACAGAACTAGCAGAGGGCAACAATGGAGAGGAATTGCTTTTGGGAGCATAGCGTAGTGAGCGAAGTAGATCTATATCGAGCCGAGATGAGCGAGCACAAGCCGTGCAGTCGGGCATGGAGATTGCTCGTGCAAGCTAAGCCGAGCGTGAGGCATGGCTGTTTGCGCGCGGTGCGGGGCCGGCCATCAGATCGCTACCTCGTCCACGCGTCGTGTATCAAAGTCAGGTATGCACGGGCTAGGATTTGCATCCGGTATGCAACAATTCAACCCCCCACCCCCACCCTCAAACCGAGCACACACAAAACCCCCTATCCATATCCTCCGCTGAAAAAAAAAAGATCTCTTTGATTGCCAAAAAAAATTCTCTTCATTGGGAAAACTCTATTCATCCCTTAAATTAAGGATATCCCCTCGTTTTTACTTATGTGTTTTTACATATCACATAAGAAGTCATCAAAAAATTAAAAAAAATTATTATGATAGATCAATATATGATATGCTACTTCACAAACATGTATATTCAAATTCATAGTAACAAAAATAACAAATTTAACTATTAAAAGAACGTGTAATTTATGGTTGAATTTGTTATTTTTGTTTCGAATTGTATAAGTCAAATTTTAATTTACATGTTTGCGAAAAAATATATCATATATTGATCAATCTTAATAATTTTTTTAAAATTTTTGATAACTTTTTGAACGCCTGAGTTTGGATTCTTCGGGCTATTAAATAGCCCTCCGGAATCTTACTATTTAGTAGTATTAAACGTAGATTACTGACAAAACCAATTCCATAACACCTAGGCTATTTTGCGAGACGAATCTAACGAGATATATTAATCCATGTTTAGCGGATGTTTACTGTAGCATCAATGTAGCAAATCATGTGGACCCGTTCTGAAAAAAACTGTGGACCCAGCGAAAAAGAAGAAAAACAGTACTCCTTCCCATTCTTCATTTTTTTCTCCGTTCGTTCAGTGCCCGTCTGAAGCAAGTGGGCGGCGACACCGGCTTGACGGCACGGAGTGGAGCGGAGCTGCGCGCGGCGCGGCCATGGAGCTCCTGCGTGACAGCATCCCCATGGTGTCCCTGGCCTCCTCGGCCGCCGCGCTGTACGCGCGCGTGGCGTCCGCCTTCCTGCGCCCGGGCCTCCCACGCCTCGCCGCGCTGCTCCCCGTGGTCGCGCTCCTCGCCGCGGCGCCCTTGGCCTTCACCTCCTCGGCCATGCTCCGCGGCACCTCCGCCTTCTTCCTCGCGTGGCTCGGCGCCTTCAAGGTCGTCCTCCTCGCCGCCGGCCTGGGCCCGCTCGCAGTCGACGGCCTCCCGGTGCTCTCGTTCCTCTTCACAGCCTTGCTCCCCGTGAAGCTCCGCCGAGGCGGCGGCTGTCCCGGCGCGGCCGCCAAATCGGTGTCCCTCGTTTCTTGCGCGGCCAAGGTCGCCGCCATAGCCACCATCCTCCATCTGTACGAGTCCAAGATCCAGCTGCTGCATCGCTACATACGCCTCGCCATGTACGGGATCCACATCTATTGCTTCTTGGACCTCCTCCTCCCCTGCATCGCGGCCGCCGGATCCGCACTGGGGATGGAGCTGGAGCCGCCGTTCGACCGGCCGTACCTGGCGTCGTCGCTGCGGGACTTCTGGGGCCGGCGGTGGAATCTCATGGTGTCCGCCATCCTCCGGCCGTCGGTGTACGACCCCGTGCGCGCTCGCGCCGGGAAGGCGGCGGGCGTCGTGGCCACGTTCCTCATCTCCGGGCTGATGCACGAGGCCATGGTGTACTACATGACGCTGCGGCTGCCCACCGGCGAGATGACCGCCTTCTTCCTGCTCCACGGCGTGTGCTGCGTGGCGGAGGAGTGGTGCGCGAGGCGGTGGGTGGCGAGGAGATGGCCGCCCCCGCCGCGTCCGCTGGGGTCGCTGCTCGTGATGGCGGTGGCTGCGGGCTCGTCGTTCTGGCTCTTCTTCCCGCCGATTTGCAGGGAGGGGAGCGAGGAGATGCTGCTGGAGGAGTGGGCGGCGGTGGCGGCGTTCTTCCAGGACGCCGGCCGGAAGCTGCGCCGAGCGCCGGTACGGTTCACGGATTAATTAAGGTCGAGTTAAAAAATCAAAAGCTGAATTAAAATTCAGATTTCCAATATAGAAGGAAAGCTTTTTTTTTTTTTGAGATGGATAAAACTGTACTAGTAGCAAGACGCCAACCCAATGTGTTTATTACCTTTTGAAATTATAGCTGTTCAAATTAAAAGAAGAGTGCACGCAAGTGCAACAGGGCAGCCCTAATGGGCGATCGATCGCCGGCCAATAGGGATAGCTATCAGATTCGCTACCCCCCTCCCCCTCCCTCCCTTCACCTGCTTTCCTTTTTTGGCACCGTATTACTTTTCTATTTTAATAAATTTATACACTTTAAGTTTACACATCTAAAGTTTAGAAACCCAAATTTTATAATTCAAAAGTTTATATATCCGATTCAAATTTGAATTTGAATTCAAATATTATATATATATATATATATATATATATATATATAGTATTACTATACATCTAAAGTTTATACACCTCAAGTTTACACATCTAAAGTTAGATACATGTTTCAAATTTATATTTGAATTATATCCGATTCAAATTTGAATTTGAATTCAAATATTTTCTATATATAGTATTTCTATGCATCTAAAGTTTATACACCTAAAATTTATAGACCCAAAGTTTATAAGTCAAAAGTTTACATACCCGATTCAAATTTGTATTTAAATTATATCCGATTCAAATTTGAATTTGAATTCAAATTTTTTTCTATATATAGTATTTCTATACATCTAAAGTTTATACACCTAAAGTTTATAGACCCAAAGTTTATAAGTCAAAGTTTACATACCCGATTCAAATTTGAATTTGAATTTAAATTTTTTATATATAGTGTTTCTATACATAAATTTTTCTAACTTTTTGTTTTTTTAAAATTTTTGTGTGGTGTACTGTAGTAGGGGAGGAGGGAGGAGTGTATCTGGTAGTATACGGAGGAGACGGGCGGGTGATCGCTAGGCGGGCAGGGGAGCGATCACCCGCCCATTAGCATTTCCGAGTGCAACATGCTAATTATTATTTTTAGACTTCAGATTTTAAGTAGAAGTAGTATATTTTAGGATGGAATAGGTAAAAAACACTAAATTGAGATTCCAACAGAACAATGATATTCATATTTATTAATTTGAAATTTTTTTTTTGGAGAAAAGGCACAAGGCCCAGCTTTTACTAAAAGCATAAAAGGTTCACAAACTGCTGGGGATTCCAGCTTACAAACAAAAGGCACACAGTCTGAAAAGAAGGCGAGGAACTAATGCTGTTGGCACAGCAAAACAAGCCAGGAATCGACATAGAAGCATAGAAGTAAAAGTTCCACGCAGGGGACTATCCAAGAGATGTTGATTCTTCAGTTCGCCATCATCAGTTTGAGCCTTCTGTCTCGCGAATGCTGGCAAGCAACAACCCTTGTACAGTCTCCACCTCCCCCCTTAGCTTTGCCGGAGCTAGTTTTTTCCACTGTGTTACAAACGAAAGAGCTTTATAAGGCAGAGAAGAAACATTTGTCGTCAATTTGTTATTAAAGACCCAATCATTTCTAATAAGCCAAATTGCCCAAAATCCAGCGGCAAAAAGAAGCCAAAGAACTTTGGCCTTGTCTCGCCTCTGTAACTGCACCAAATTAAGCAAATCTTTCCTAGAAGCAGGGATATGCGGCCAGCTAAAGGTATCTCTCAAGATACACCAAAGAAACTGAGCAAGTGGGCATCTAAACATCAAATGATCTACATCTTCCTCACTCTGACAAAGCTTGCAGTTCGGGCTACCTGGCCATTTCATCTTCTTTAACTGTTTTGCCACCTGAATTCTCCCCTTAAGCATCAATCAAACAAAAGTTTTCACTTTCAGGGGCACTGGGGCCTTCCAAAGGTCCTGGATAACAATGTCTTTGACCCCCCAAAGATCATTTCTCTGTATAACGATTTAGTTGTGAATTGACCTGATTTTGTCAACTTCCAGAACATCTTATCTTCCTCTGAGGTCAACTGAACTGTGCTGAGTTTTGAGTGCAACTCACACCATTCATTCAAATCTGCCTGACCTAGCGACCTTCTTAACCTAATTTTCCACTCCCCTTCTATCAACATTTGGCTGACTGTCTTATCAGGGTCAGCGCAAATGCTATAAATGTAAGGAAATTGGATTTTTAAGGGCACCTCCCCTAACCAAACATCATCCCAAAACCTGACAGCCTCCCCATTACCAATGTTGTAGGCGCTACCCAGTTTCATCCAATTTTTAACCTCAAGTAGACTTTTCCAGAACTGTGAACCTCCTTCGGGAGAAGATTGAAAGAAGCCACCTCCCTGACCTAAATATTTCTTCCTCAGAAGATTGCAGCAGGGACTATTGTTCCCAGATTCCAACTTATAAATCCATTTACAGAGGAGTGCTTCGTTCATAATTTTAGTGTTGATGAAGCCCAGCCCCCCATCCTCCTTGGGTCTGCATAAGGCTTCCCATTTGATCAAGTGATATTTCTTCTTCCCTTCTAGGCCATCCCAAAAAAATCTAGCTCTAATACTATATCCATCTTATGGTGCGTTTGAGTTGGAAGCAAATAAAATCCCATCATATACATTGGAACACTACTCAAACAAGAATTAATCAAAATGGACTTTCCTCCATAGGAAAGAAAGCCACATTTCCAAGTTGCCAATCTCTTTTCAATCTTTGTGACTGGGATCTCCAAGTCTTTCGCTGTCAATCTCCCCTCACTGATGGGCAAGCCCAGATAGGTGATGGGTAGGGCTCCCCTCTTACAATTAAAGAGGTCAGCCACCCTCTGTGCCTTCATTTCCTCCACTGCCAAGACAATCACTTCACTTTTCTGAAAATTAATTTTAAGACCTGACATAGCTTCATAACAATAGAGCAGGAACTTCACTGTGACAATGTTTTCCTCCGAGTTTGTCATGAAAAGGATCGTGTCATCTGCATATTGTAGGTGTGTTAATCCTCCAGGGACTAGATGTGGTACCAGTCCTTGCAAGTGTCCAGCCTCTTTGGCCTTATTTAGCATCTCTGAAAGGGCATCAGCCACCAGATTGAACATTAGGGGGGAAAGAGGGTCTCCCTGACGCACACCTTTGTGAGTTCTAAAGAATTGATCCACCTCTCCATTAATATTAATGGCAACACTCCCCTTTGTTGTTGCTGCCTTTATCCACCCAATCCATTTCTCACAAAAACCTTTTCTTTGTAGGACATCAAATAGAAAGTCCCATTGAACCTTGTCATAAGCTTTTTCGAAGTCAAGCTTCAAAATAATACCAGATTGACCTGAATTCTTAAGCTCATGAAGCACTTCATGAAGAATGACCACACCATCTAGAATGAATCTCCCTGGTAAAAAGGCTGTCTGACTTTCCCCAATCACCTTATTAGCAACATGAGTTAATCTCATCGTCAGAACCTTTGTTAGCAGCTTAAAGCAGACATTGAGCAAGCAAATAGGTCTGAAAGCTTTGATGTTATTTGCTTCTTTTATCTTTGGAATTAAAGTAATCACCCCATAGTTTAGTCTCCAAAGATCCAGTCTCCCCTCAAATAAAGAATCCAGCATCTCTTTGATTTGATCCTTCAACTGCTCCCAAAACTCCTTATAAAAGCATACTGGCAAGCCGTCAGGACCCGGAGCAGTATTGGTTTTCATTTCTGATAAAGCCCTCTCAATCTCTTCCATGGAGAAAGGTCTGATTAAAAAGTCATTATCTTCTTGATCCACCCTTCCCCTATCCCTCCGCATATCCTGGCTCAGAAACACTTTTGGTGGTAACTCCGAACCAAACAAGCCCTTATAATAACGGGTTATATGCTCTCTCAGTTCTGAGTTACCTTCAATCACTCTTCCATCCTCTTCTAAACTTCTAATGGTAAATATCCTCTTTTTACCATTAGCTACTCCATGAAAAAAGGTTGTGTTAGCATCCCCCTCAAGAAGCCATTTCTCCCCACTCCTTTCCTGCCAATATATTTCTTCCTCCTGAAAGATTATGTTTAGCTGATCCTCCAGCTCATACCTCTGCTTCCACTCACCCTGGGACAGATTTCTTGAGTCAGCTGCATCATCCCACTTCTGCATCTCTTTGAGTAGAGTCACTTTCATTCTCCTATTTTCACTCTCCTTGTTAAGTTGTCTACCTCTCATTTTCCTCCTGAGACAATTCCAATGATCCAAAATGTTTTGTTTCTTCCTCTTGGGCCAATTCTCTATTAGCCACTGCTTAAAGTCAGCCTGCCCCAACCAAGCCCTATCGAATCTAAATCCTCTCTTAAGATGCATATCTCCAGCAGGAATTAATTCAACCAGAATAGGGCAGTGATCTGAACCTATTCTAGTCAGACTCTGTACAACAGTAAGATGATACAAAAGTTCCCAACCTGCTGAAACCAAAACTCTGTCTAGAACCTCTCTCACCGGCTGAACCTGTTTATTTGTCCATGTGTATTTGTTACCCAATCTATGAAGCTCTCTTAATTCTGCCTCCGCTAATTAATTTGAAATTTTAGAATTATTAAATCGGAGTCCATATTTTTTTTAATAGTTTCAGATTCGCAATTGAAAATACCATCTATGAAATTTTTTCGCAATATTTTTGCAATTGGGAATTAATGGGCAAATTTCCGTATTATGGTAGATCATTTTTTTGCAATTGAATCAACGTATTCTTGTATATAATTTAATTAATTTAATAGACCATCGATGGTGATCTATGAAATCAATGGGCGGAATTTTTTTATTAACGTGGAGACTTGATTGGAACGCCCAATTAGATTGTTTTATATGTGCTATAGTTAATAATATTACTGTAGTATATAAAACACATTAGTCATTTTATGAATTATAGAAGATTTAATGAAAAGAATAATCACGCGTCCATGCAAGGAGGCATAACAAAGTATAAAAGCAAATAAGGAGATGGAAATCTAAACATGGATGCATCTAGTGTGTCCAAAAAATAATAAGTGCTATATAAAAACCATGTTTATCTACACAGATGAGTATCTGTTGTGTATGCATCAGAGTTCTATTTGGATGAGATGTTGTGTATGATAAGTGGTTGCTTCCTCCATGATCTAAAAAAAAAAAAAGAAATCCCTTGCATGTTGCTGCTTTTTTTAAGCTTAAAATTTATTAATTAGAAGCATAAGACATGCTTGATTACACAGTTTGCGGCACTGAAGCCATTCTTGATAGCATTGGCATAACACCCTCTATTTGGGTAAGCAAGGCGAGAGACATTTTGACAATTATAGATAGGATCATTAAGCAACATAGCTCTTGCTTCTTTCGCCATCTTGTCAGCCATCCTGTTGATCTCCCTGGGTATCCAAGTGACCTGCATCAAACTTTCAGGAATGGTGGAAAGAATTTGACTCCAAAAGGGCCTAAGACTCCAATGACCTGGATCTGCATCAAAGTCTTTTTTCCTTGAACACTTCCTGCAATTATCAGTGTTGGAGGCATGTCACAAGGGCCTTCGACCGAACCTACCAAAACCATCAGAACAATCGTATCCGCAAGGCGCTAGCTGGAGTCCAAGGGATTCGCCTCGGGTGAAGCTTCCAGGCGAAGAACTTGGGCAAAGCCGAAGCATGAAGTCGAGAGAGTTCGCCACCAAGCCTAGGGGACTCATCGTCGAGTCTTCAATTTAGGCGAAACCATGAGGCGAAGCAGGAGAGGTTCGCCTGATGGGGGGCCGTCTACACCAAGAAGCCCAAAGAGCGACAAGGTCCAAGAAGGTCGTTCGCCATTCGTAGGCTAGCCCAAGAAGCCCATCAAGGGGGCCCATAGTTAGAATGGACATTATATGCCATCACTAATGTCCCTATCATAATGATATACATGTAAATTCCCCTGTACACATTAAACCCTAGAGGGTATGAGACTATACTAAGACTATAAATAGCCCCTAGGGGCATGTAATGGGGTGATCCCAAAAAATTCCATCAATTAATACATTGTTTAACTTTTCAACCATTCCACTAAGTGAACCACGTCTTTCGACGTGAAGCAGTTGTCTCTTCAACAACAGCTGGCGCCGTTCGTGGGGAACCCAGGACGAAGCTACTGATGTCACCGAAGAAAACGGTGAAATAGAGAGTTGCGCCTAGGAGAAAAGGAGGGTCAAGGCAAAGCGGAGATGGCCGGCAAAGGAGTAGAGCTTCATGTTGGCGAAGGGGACGGAGAGCAGCCTTTGGGCGGAGCAGGCCAAGTCGTCACGCCTTCGGATCAAGCGACGGCTTCGACTATCCAAGCCGCGACCAAAGTATCAACTTTGACCATCCAAGCTACAACCTGAACGACGGCTTCAACGAAGCACGCTTCGACACAAGCAGCGTCGAAGGCGGCGGAGATAAGGGGGCGGAGGCGGCACCCTCCTCCCTCTTTCGCACGGCCCGTCGGCATCTTGACGGGTAACGGGGGAGGCAGAGCTTGACCTCGGCGGCCTGAACTCGGGGATCTCGGGGAGGTCACTACCGCTGCTCTCTTGGTCAAGTTGGGGAAGCCGCCGCCAATGTCACCCTTTTGGGGAGCTCAGGAAGGCTGCCACCACCACTCCACCGCTCTCCTCGCCGAGCTCAGGATGGGTGCCGGTGAACTCAAGTGTGGAGGTCGATGGGAACTGAGGAGAGAGGGGTCAGAGAAGAAGGATCGGACAAGAAAGAGAAAGAAGAGAGGGGATACGAGATGGAGGTAGAAGAAGAGTATTATGCTTTGACATGTGGCCCTATATCTTTTGTATATTTTTGTTTATTGATTGGACCACCACACATCAGCGCCACGTTGGCGAAACCAAACTAAAAACCACTCAAGGGGGTAAACTAGGTGTGTTTGGTTCCTGATCAAGGTTGGATGAGATATGACGGTCCATATTTTGCTGGATATGGCGATCCGGTTTTTATTTGGTAGAGTGAATATGACGATCCAGTTTTTTATTTGGTTGTAAGGATGAAGGTGGATTTGGTGATACATTTTTTTTGTTTGGTTGGGGGAGTAGGATGGATGAGTGGTTGTAATCACCCTTTCATTAGAGGTGGTGAGTATACCCCCTTCAAATTCACCAAACCCAAACAAATTATCAATCTACTACAAACAAAAAAATCTAAATAGAAATAAAAAGTCAGAAAGAAATAAAAGGGGAAGGAGAAAAACGGAAAAAACAAAAAAAAAAGATCATCTTCACCGACCGCTGTTGCGCCTCATCTCCTGTCTGTCAGCAACCGTCGCGCCTCATCTCCCGCTCGCCGGCTGCTGCCCCACCTTCTTTCTCGCTGGTCGCCGCCCCGTCTACAAATCGTCGTCTCGGTCGTCGTCGTCGTCCTAGTGTGGCAGTGGCGGACCTCTTCCTGCTGCGTCACCTCCGGGCTCGCCGCCGTCCCCTCTTCTCGTTGCCACCGCCTCGAGCACTCGAGCCCGCCGCCACCCTTTTTTTCTGTCGCCGCACTCGTATCCCGCGTTGGCCACCGAGCTCGCATCCCACTGCCCCCCTCGCGTTGTCATCGTTGTTCTCGCATGGTGAGAGGGCTGACGCGACCCACCTCATCACTCGCCCCGCTCGCCCGAGCACTCGGGCGGCTCCATCCAGCCAAATCGGCCGGATTCCTCCATCCCATCTGGAGGGAATATTCCCCTCCAGGCCGCCATATCCCACTCTCGCCCACCAACCAAACACCCACAAAAAATGGGCCACCATGTCCTATCCACCCAAATCCCTCCATCCAAACACACCCTAAATGGTATTGAAAATTCGGGGGTGTTAAATATCCGGTTTTAAACTTCAGGTGTGTGTCTTATACAAAACGAATAGTTCGGGGGTGTAAAATGGACTTATCCCTAAAAAAACAATGGAAAGCTGCACTCCAAGTATTCAATTGTAATGGTACTAGTAGAAAATTTTGGGCAGTCTATCGATGTGTTCAATTACAGAATAAATTCTTATACTTATCTCGGGAACATATGTTATGCACACATGTTTCCCATGCACACCAACTAGCAAATGTCACACAAAATTTTAGAAAAAAAATTGGACATATACTTCCAATAGTATTACACCTTCCTGTGAAATCTTATCTTCAAATTCATTATATTTTATCCGTATCTGACAGATTTTCACCCTTAAAACTTTCACATTTTTTGTTTTTTTGTTATAGCTAAAATATAATGAATTTGAATATGAGACTTTTCGTATATGTGCAATACTATTAATAGTAAATGTCCAAATTTTATAGAATTTCCATGAAATCTGCTAATTGATATGCATTGTACACGGAAAATCCATACATAAAATATGTTTTCACTTATCTCTCCACTATCCAATGTAGCTAGGATGGTGGAGTGGCAAATAGTAAAAACTAGTTGGCACCCCGCGTCTTTGCTGTGGGTTTTATAGTTTTGTCGTCAAACAAAATCATAGTTTTAAATGGTTAGGTGCAACTCTATGTATATAGAAAATATATGATAAATGTGAATGTATAGCCTTATGTTATTACAATACAATTCATGCTTTATTTTTCCAAGCATAATTATGTACTGTTATAATATATGAATATTATTTTCATACGCAATATGGGTATCGTTATAGTTAGACAATTTGTATCTCTCTACTTCACTCAAGTTTTTTCTGAAAATAGATTCATGTAACTATACCTAATAATTATATGCTATCTTATCATGCATAATAAAACAAAACACACATATTAAACAAAATCATATATTAAACAATAATTTGAGTTGTATTCAGGAAACATGGTGTTATGCACAAAATATGTAACAGTGCTATGTGTGACTGTGAAGTAGAGCAAAGGGAAGTGAATGGATAACTAATACTTCCTCCGTTTCACAATATAAGTCATTCTATCATTTCCCGCATTCATATTGATGTTAATAAATTTAGACATATATATCTATCTAGATTCATTAACATCAATATGAATGTGGAAAATACTAGAATGACTTATATTACGAAACGGAGGAAGTAATAAATGATTGAATTGGATGAATAAGTAGTTTCTTGATCCAACGGTTATTATCTTTGTAATAATATAATCTAATGGCTTAAAATTGTTAATGATTTAGCTTCTTGTATCTCTTGCTTTATAAGAGTAAATGCTCCTTGTGGTTGCGGATTCTTTAAGACAAAAGTTTAACTCGCACAACAGCAACCAAAAGGTGTCGTGGTGTAGTTGGTTATCACGTCAGTCTAACACACTGAAGGTCTCCGGTTCGAACCCGGGCGACGCCATTAACTTCACAATAGTGTACTTTTTCACTTCAATCTATTTACTATAGTGGTTTTTATATTTTCTTTATCCTTTTTTTCACTTCAATCTATTTACTATATTGCTTTTTAGTTTCTATTTTTCACTTCAATCATTTATATTGACTTTGCAGCTTGAAACTGCATGCAGCTAATTACTTAACAAAACCATCTTTTTTTTACTTCCTTTTTCTTTCACTTCAATCTTTTATTTTTCACTTCAATCTATTTACTATAATGTTTTTTATATTTTATTTATCCTTTTTTTTCACTTCAATCTATTTACTATATTGCTTTTTATCTTTTCCTTTTCACTTCAATCTTTTTTTTTACTTTGCAGCTTGAAACTGCATGCAGTTAATTACTTAACTAAACCATCTTTTTTTACTTCATTTTTCTTTCGCTTCAATCTTTTTACACTGGTGGAGAAACCATATTTTCTCCCAATTCGTAACCCCCTTTAGTCCGGTTATCCAACCGGGACTACAAACCCGGGACTAAAGATCGTTATCTTAGTCCCGGGTAAAATAACCGGGACTAAAGATCGATCTTTAGTCCCGGTTGGTGTTAGTCCCGGTTGGTAACACCAACCGGGACTAAAGAGAGGATAACAGGCGGCAGTCCAGATGATCCCCTTTCTTTGTTTTTTTCTTTTTTATTTTCTCCTTTTATTTTCTCCCGAACCAAGTGGCATGCATATCCCCAAATCAAACCCTAAATCCCAAATCAATGTAACATCCCAAATCCACATCACAAATCTTGAGGTTACTTATACACACAAATCAAATACATCACAAATCCTAAAAAAACTACACACAAATCAAATTACATCACAAGTTCTACAAAATTCATCGCAAAATCACATCACACACAAATCAAATATATCACAGGATAAATCACAAATTAAAAAAAATCCCCAGAGGCGCCGGCCAGCCACTGCCGCCTCCCCTCCGCGCCGGCCGGCCACCACCGTGCGGCCCTCCGCGACGCTGTCCGCCGCCGCGCCGCCCTCCGCGCCGCCTCCGCCTGCCGCCGCGCCGTCGTGCGACCCTGCGCGCCGCCAGGCAGGCCGCCGCCGCGTGGCCCGCCGTGCCCCGCGCCGGCCACCGCCCAGCCGGCCCGCTCTCACTCTCACTCCGATTCAATCCGATCTAGCTGCTCTGTGAAAAAGAAAGAGGTAAGGGAAAAGAGATGGGGAGTTAGGGAGTTAAAGATGAAAAAAAAGATAGAGAGAGAGTTTGTTGTGTGGACGGGAGAAGAGGATAAGTAATAGGGATTATATAGTACGTGTTGATTTTTATTCCCGGTTAATAACACCAACCGGAACTAAAGATAGATCTTTAGTTCCGGTTGGTGTTACTAACCGGGACTAAAGATCCTAGGCGTCTGACATAGTCTGACATGGAACCAACTGGGATTAAAGATCATCTTTAGTTCCGGTTGATGTTACCAGCCGGGAATAAAGATCCTCTAGTCCTGTTGCTCTTATAAACTGGGACTAAAAATTGTTTTTAGTCCCGGTTTTTAATGGGACTGTGACTATTATGGATTTAGGCCGACCGACCAAAGATGGTTTCTCCACCAGTGTTATATTGGCTTTCCATCTTGAACCTGTAGATAATTACTTAACCAGAGCATGGGATATGTGTGTTAATTACTTAACAAAAGCTTGGGATATTTGTAGTAAAGAAAAATGTTAATTGCATCCCCATTACTTAATTAATAACCTAAAGTTGGTTAGTAGTACTCCCCCGTCCTATTTTAGGTGCAACCATAAGTTTCCACGCTCAACTTTGATCATCTATCTTATTTAAAAAAAATTTATAATTAATATTTTGATTGTTATGAGATGATAAAGTATGAATAGTACTTTACTCGTGACTTATGTTTCTAAATTTTTTTAAAAAATTTTCAAATAAGAGGGATGATTTGCGAAAAGCCATGGTTATACTTAAAATGGGATGGAGGGACTAAGTACTGAGCAATTGCCGCTTTGCGAGCCATTGATTTATGTGACTTGTCCTAGTAGCAGTGATTACGTTTAATCACATTCTGGCAGATTAGTTGTTGGGCCGCTTGCCCTGTAAAAGTAAGGATAATAGTAGAGCTCACTTTCTACTATTAGCCTATCTTAAAGCTAACACATATAATAGATTAGCTATAAGGTTGGTTATAATTTTCTTTTCCTCTTTCTATTTCTCACTTATACATTTAATATATTTGTCTTATACCTTATGTTAAGCTAGCTCTTGTATAAGAGCTAACACCTTTGATTTCTTGTTACCTCTCTCCTTTAAATAAGCTTATAGCTCACTATTATACTTGCACTAACTTATGCAGGAAGGTGGCGGCGCACTAATGGTGTGCGCAGCAATGGCGGAGACGGCTCGGCGGTGGCGGATGATGATGGCTTGGTGGCGCGCTAGGAGCGACGCCTCGCACAACAGCAGCGCCAAGAGGAGAAGAAGGGGAGGTGGTGCAGGTCAGCTGGAAAGATGGCGTGGAAACGATGGCTCCTGACGAGATAAGTTGTGGCAGTAGCTCGATGAAGGTCATGTTTTGCGGCGATGTCGGCGTTGCAGCGACGACTCTTCGGTGAGATAAGCTACAACGGCTTGGCAAATGTTTTGGCATGCAATGACGAAAACTTGGCAGCAGAGGTCCTCCGATGAGATAAGCTTCGGCGGCTCGGCGGAGGTGGGCGATGGGGCAACAAGGTGTCGTTTGCATTGTGGGGTGTTGGTTGTCGTGTGATGTGGTGTCGGTGTAGCAGCGACGACTTTTGGTGAGATAAGCTATGGCAGCTCGACGGAGGTGATTCTCTGCAGCGACGACGGCATGGTGGCGATTAGAGTCGTTAGCACCACGGATGAGTAGGTTGTTCAGACAGCATGAGACCCTTGCTTGGCAACTATAAGGTGATTGGCGGACTAGTTTTGTTGCCTTTGTTTGATCTTTGGTGGAATAGAGAAGCTTCTGTGGTGGTTGCTGTGACAGCAAGGGGTGTGGAAGGGCGGGCTAGCTCCGCATCTACTTCAAGTTTGAAGCAGGGAAGAAAATATTAGAGCTAGTCTTCTAGTTTTTTTTTTCTTTTCGGTTGTTCTTTTCCATGTTTCTCAATTATGAGTTTTAGAGTATATGCACTCGTGTAAACCTTTGGCTGTATATATTCACTTTGAATATAGAGACCGGATTTTATCCATTATCAAAAAAATATAGGAGTAGTAGTGCAGTACCGGCTGAACCGTTCATTGGTCGGTATGGGGAATATATATATATATAGTATATGGAGTAGTCTTTTTGTTCATGTGCAGCTCACATCACATGCTTTGGATGACAAAATAATGCTTCCTTAGGATAGGAAGAAGGACCGATCACCTTTGGAAACTGCACAAAACATTATGCCCCCATCATGGCGCACTCTCAGAATCCAAGGCACCACAATGCATTTGACTAGTGATGAAAACGGTCGAAGACAACATTATTGCTAGTACATTACTGCTAGTACATTTCGGTATAGTTAGGAATTTTTATACTATTTATAAATTTAACTATTTATTAGCGTTGACTTAAGCATGTTACTGATAAAACATTTTTTAAAAAAAAAGGGACTTTTACGCATGGTTATAAACAGAAAAGCTAAAAAACATATAGTACTACTTTTACAGAAATGGTAACATTTTTATCTCTACATCATGGTTTATTGTCTATATTTACCAATTTAATGATGACAATATTAATGAAAATAATTAGAATCGGGCGTCCGGCGTGGGGGAGCCGGATCGGGCGCTCCCCCGCGCCCCTCCTCCTACGTGCACACCTATTGGACCCACTTATTTCTCTCTCCCCTTTTTCATAAAAGATGTTTCACCTAGTGTACTTACAATGTTTCACTAATAAATCTAATGTTGCAGTGAATTAAAATACTCTTTTGCAAAAAAACCCCACATATTTTGGAAACTCTCTATTAATGGAATTTGGTTTATTTTTTGTTCCACCAAAAATATTTCACCTAGTGTACTCACAATGTTTCACTATGTGTAGATCTAATATTGCAGTGAACGAAACATTTCATTGCAAAAAAAAACCCACATATTTTGGAAACCCCTTATTAAGGGAATTTGGTTTATTTTTTGTTCCACCGAAAAATGTTTCACCTAGTTTACTAACAATATTTCACTGTGTACAGATCTAATGTTGCAGTGAACCGAAATATTATTTCGCTATTTGCTGAAACATTGTTTTTATACAGGTGAAACAACACTCGATTTAAACGAGTGAAACATTTTCGATCTGAAACAATTCCGATATACCTGGTGGAACATCGTGCAACATTTAAAAATAATTCAATAATAAACTAAATTTTTTTTGTCGGAATATATCCATGTGTGGTCTTATTTTGAAGATTTAATTGCAACAAATTTAATAGTGCAATCGGATCATGATTTGGATAAGTAATTTAGGAGAAAAATCAGTTTAAAATAGTTTTGCACATAAATTGGGCGCTGATGTCATGCTGACGTCAGTGCCTGCTCCCAGCCGATCGGGCGCCCGATCCGTAGGTTCGTCCCAATATTAATAAGACACGGAAAGAAATTAGGAAGAAAAAAAACTTTACTCGTTTGGTTGTAATTTTTTTCCGCGTCTTTTCATCTCACTTACGTGTGGGACCCACCACCTTCCCTAACAATTATTTCCTCCGCTTCCCGGGAGCGGCAGCAGAGTGAGTCCAAGAGCTCAGTAGAATAACCTCCTCCTTGCTTGTACCGCGCGAGCTAGCGAAAATCCTCCTCCCATGGCCGCGGCCTCCTCGACTACCTCGCCCTCCTCCGCCTCCAAACCCTAGATCGCCCCCCACCTACCTACCTACCTACCGCACGGAGACCCCTCCCATGGCGGACGCGGCGCACCACCTCCGCCGCCGCAGCAGCGCCGCGCTCCCCCGCGGCTGGTGCTGCTCCTTCTCCGCCACCCCGCAGAGCCCCGACCACCACCGCCCGCTCTCCGCCGCGTCAGCGGCAGGAGGAGAGGGCGTCGGCGGCGGCGGCGCGCGCGGTAAGCTCCCGCCCAAGTCGCCCTCGGTCTCGCTGCCGTCCTTCCAGAGCTCCCCGTCGTCTAGGCTCGCGGGCTTCATCGACCCCCGCCGCATTCTCTCCCCCGGCCGCGTCTCCCCCATAGACCCCGACGGCTCGCCGGCGGTGGCGGCTGGGGCGAATTCGGAGGAGGATGCGACGCCGAGGCCGTCGGTGCCGTTCGTGGCGGTGCGTGAAGAGCGGGAGGAGGAGGAGGGGAGAGGGCTGGATCTGAAGCTGTGCCTCCGTGGTAGGGACGGGAGGAGCGTGGCGATGGAGCTGGACTCCGCCGTGCTCTGCGAGAGCAGCGCCTTCTTCGCGGCCATGGCGCCGCCGCCGGAGGCCACTGTCGGCGGCGGGAGCAAGAGGATTGAGGTGGATGGGGTGGAGAACGTGGAGGCGTTCAAGGAGACCGTGGAGCTCATGTTCGAGGCCGATCCCATGCGGTGGTTCGTCAGGGCCGGCGTGTCACGAGCAATAGGCGTGCTCGAGGTGACAAATTGCGCATCCTTACCTTTTTTTTTTCTGTTGCTGTTTCGTTGAGTTTTGCATCGAGGACCATACGCATGTGGCCATGTAGTTGTGGAAATTGCATTCTTCACGTTCGTACTGCGGGTTAATATGGTTCAATTTCGATGGTTTTGTGGTAGATTCGTGAACGTAAACATGTACTATTAACTGTGCAGTATGTACATCCATGTTTTTAACTGAATTTCTTACCGATGATTGCATTTTCTGTGAAAACCAGTGAGTTGGTATTAATCTTCTAGTGCCTACTAAAATCTCGTTAGGGATGACACCATTTTGGGAGTGCAACTCATACTAGCTCAGTAGTTCTTTTAGTTGATACGAAGATAGTGGTATGACCAATAGGATTTAATGTTCATTTTATACAACTTGTGCTGTGATGACAGCAATTAAATGAGACTAGCTAACTAATTATATCAACAATTAAATGAACTACCTAATTAATATATTTCATACTAGGGCAGCAGTTTTATAATTATTGTACCATGATCGCTATAAGGTTATGCCTTTTTCTATTCAATCAGCAATTGTTGCTGTGTGCAATTATAGTACTCCACAACGGGTCAATGGACTCATAAACTTCTATTGCATGTACACCTATAGTCGAAGCCTTGAAGGATATGAACTGAAGCACATTGAGTGTAGTAAGTACGGCATAAAGTCATCAGGAAAATAGTTCTAATAATAAAAAATGGAAATTTTAGGACAATTGCAATCTTTGTCATGCATAGTTAAGGATACCCACAACTTAGATTATTTTGACAATTTATTTTGGTGTCTTTTTTTGTCCTTAGCTGCTGATGGCTACCCTGCACTGCAGACTGTTAGTGGTCTCCAGTTAAAGGTGAGGTGTCTGTTCCAGGGTAGCTCAGCAATTGAGCACGCCATTAAGAGGGTTCAGATGTCCATATTAATACTTGAACATTGCTATCAGAGCATGAATAGTACATATTTACTCTTAGTACCATATTTATAGTTTCTCCTTGATTTAATTTTATATTGTACTAGTTCGGCTGCACTTGATAGCTGCTTTGTTGAAGCCAGCGGCTGTACAACGCAGACAAACACGCCCATTATCATCTGATTATGGGTCCCATAATCCTTACTACATCTTGAATTGCAGGTATCTTCCTCTATAATGTTTGACAGAGGAATCAAATCATGTTTGGAGTATATTGAGGCAGTTCCATGGAATGAGAATGAGGAAGAGAAGCTGAAGAACCTCTTTGCTAGATGTACTTTCGATGAAGCAGTATCCAAAGATGTACTGGCAAGATTAAAACCACAATGCCAGAGCATCTCAGACGATGTTACAGTTCACCTCATCCAATCTGTCACAAGCAGCACCAACACTGGTGCAAGAAAAGAGATGCAATCTTTAGTCAATGGTCTTCTCAGTAGAAGCTCAGTCTATCAAAAAGATTTGTCTGGGCTAAACAAAGGTAGCCTTTACCAGATTTGTTGTTCCTGTTTGAATTCACTAGTGGAGCATTTTACGGAAGACCTCTGCTCGGACAAAATTGTTAGAGATAGTAAGCCTATGATCGAAAGAGTCAGTAAGCAAACCGAGAACCTCAACTGGCTCTTTGATATTCTTGTGAACAATGATATGGCAGAAGAATTTGTTGAGTTGTGGGCTAAGCAGGAAGATCTCATCAGCATGCATGGGCAAGCATCAGCAATGTTCAGGTACGAATTAAGTCGGATATCAGCGAATGTGTTTATTGTCCTGGGGAAAGGGAAAGTTCAGTGCCCCAGCGATTTGAGGAGCCAATTGTTCTACGGATGGTTTCGGCCCATGTTAATGGATTTTGGTTGGCTTCAAAGATGCTCCAAAGGGTTAGATATGAGAATGTTGGAGGAGAATCTCGGGCAAGCGCTTCTCACTCTTCCACTCCAGCAGCAACAGAGCCTATTTGAAGAATGGTTCCAATGCTTTGCATCCAGGGGCACAGAGTGCCCGAATCTTAGTAGAGCTTTCCAGGTATGGTGGAGAAGATCATTTGTCAGATCATCCCTAGAGTCACGTCGTTGAGAGTTGAGTTCACTTGTCTGCTGATATATAATCTTGTGTGTATCAATGTAAAATTAGAGTTCTTGTATTAGCTTGTAGAATATTCTTCTTAATAAATCTAGCTTAGCTGCTTCCATTATATGCAACAATGTAAGCATAAAACTGGCCAAGAAAAAAAAAACTAGAAGATATGTAGCAATTTGGATATCGTTTGCCTTGAAGATGGCATCACTGTACATGATCTTATTCCTGGGAAAAATATACAAACTGCACCAGGGAGTGTGTAGCCCTTCCCATGTTTCATACTACTTCATACAGTAGATTCATGCTACATAGTATTATATCTACATTCATGCACTCCAATATCCATGGTTTATTGGCTTAATTCAGCATAATCAGTCAGTGACATGGCTTCACTTAGCAGCTCTTGCCATAGATGAGCTCTTCAGGTTGGGCATCTTCGATGTTGAGCCGGTGGCAATCCTGGAACGCGCACCTGCCTGAGGCTTGCAGCGTCTCACCTACGTCCCGGGGGTCCAGGAAGTATGGCGTCCACGACGGCGTGCCGTCCTCGAACGAGTTGTGCGTGAGCCGCCGGATGTTGGACCCGTCGATGTCGACGGTGTAGATCTCGCCGTATGGCTGGTAATGGTGAGGGTTGGAGACCGGCTCGGCGGAGACGGCGGCGTAGTCGGAGGTGAAGACGAGGCTCTTGGAGTCTGAACTGAACCATGGGTGGTTGGTCGGTCCGGCCGCCGTCGCCGCTGTGCACCACCCGCCGCAACCCGGTGCCATTGGGGTGCACCATGATGGCGAAGCTGCCGCTCCCCGGGGCATGGCGGTCGGAGGCGAAGGCGATCCACTCATCGTCGGGGGACCAATTGCACATCGTGTCCGACCATGGGCCCTCCGTCAGCCGCCGGATGCCACCGGCCTCGCCGTCCTTGGCGTCCATGATGTACAGGTTCTTGTGCCCCCGACCTCCCCGACCGGAACACCAACCACTTCCCGTCCGGTGGCGGCGACGGGAATGCGTTGTTCTCGTCTCCCACGGTGAGCTTCTTCATCGAGATGGTTTTGTCGTCGTCGTCGCCGAGGGAGATCGCCACCACGTCCACCTCCGTGCTCTCGATCGCGAAATCCGGCCCGATGCTTGTGTGTATATCACGCCTTTCCTCTTCCAGTCCAACGACGTCAGGAAGGCGTTCCCGGAGAAGATCTTGCGGCGACCATCGGAGCCATCGGAGTTCACCACGTACATCCCCGGCAGCCCGACGAACGCGATCTTCTTGCCGTCGTGCGAGAAGGAGGGAACGACCCGTCGATCCTGAACAAGGAGAACGTGTCTGCCGGCCCTGGGCTCTTGATGTTCTCCAGCAGCAACGGCGAGTCGCCGTTCCCTCTCCCCCAGCACCGGTGGTACCCAACGCGTGCGCCGTCCAGCGAGATGAATGGGTTGAAACGGTGCACGCGCGGCGCCACGGGTCTGGTCACCTCGAAGTAGGCGTTCTTGTCGTCACTCATGTCGATCACCTCGATGTGGCGGTAGTCCGAGCCCGCAAGCCTGGTCGCCACCGCCACGAGCCCCGGCGCACCGGGCGACGCGGCCGGCGTGAAGGCGTGGAACCCCCGCGGGGTGATTCGCTCGACGGACGCCGCTTCGACTCTGTCATCCGTGACGGAAATATGTTGAATTGGATCCAAATTCATTTACACACGTATAAAGGCCAACTTTGAACGGAGCGAAGCGGAGGCCTGCCGTCGAAGGCTTGGATCGTTATCCTTTTAGGGTTTCACCTTTATATATACTTCTTGTGAGCCGTCGTTCGGCATTGTAACCTCACCCGATATAGCGAAGATATTTGCTGGCTAGCGCTCGTGGTTTTCTCTCTCCTGCTTTAGTAGGGTTTTCCATATTAAATGTCGTGTCTTTTGTGATTGATCTATCGTTATTTATCGTTTATTTGCTGATCATTTCCTAACAGGCGCGATAGACGACGTACCAACCGTTGCTATCCTGGCAGTGGAAGAAGACGATGGTCTCGTCGGCCCAGCTCGGCTAGCTGCCGTCATGGACGGCAAGCGACCGCCGGGACCCGTAAGCGGTGCAGAAGACGTAGATGTCAGTGCGAAGGTCCTAGACCTCACCGTTCCAACTGGCGGCGCCAGGCAACGCAATGGCAGTCCACTCACCCGAGGGCGACACGACGGGGCTAAAGTCCGCAACACCAAGCGGCGTCAGGCGGCACGTGCGGCCGGTGGACAGCTCGATGGAGTTCACAGCGACCCAGCTGCTGCGCGGTTCCGCAGCGGGGATGGCGGTGGAGATGTAGACAAGGTGGGAGCCGTCGGGTGTGAGCGATAGCCGGTCCTAGAGCGCGATGGGTTCCCAGGGAGCAGCGGCGAGAGAGCCGCCGCCTCGAGCGCCTCGTGGCGGGAGGAGGGTACGGGAGAGAGGTAGAGGTTGAGGGAGCCGTTGCGCTCGGAGATGAAGAGGATGGAGTCGGAGTAGGAGGTGGGGGCGAAGTTGCCATTGTAATTGACGGAGACGCCATCGGTGAGGTAGAGCTCGGTGGCAGGGTTATGCGGGGAGGGCGAGAGGGGGAGAGAGAAGATATTAAACTCATAGCGGCTGCGGCCAAGGGTGGTGAACACGATGGTGCCGCCGCTGGCCGACACGGCCTGCGAGGCGAGCAGCGCGCCACGAGGAGCGGCGAGCAAAGGAGTGGCTATGGTCGTTAGACTGAAGCGAGCTAAGTGAGATAGTGTTGAGAGACCCGCTTCAGGTTGTTGGATTTGGGGATTTGTTTTGCCTATTTTTCGCGGCTTCCGTTGGTGATGGTGTGACTACAGAGCTCTAGATATGCACAAACAACTCTTTTTTTTTCTTTTTTTTTGTTAATGGCTTTCAACATGATAAAAGTCCACATAAAAATCGAACCATTTCTAGCTAATCATGTAAAAAACTTCAGGTGAATTTAAATCCCATTGTTTGCCGCGTGATTTTTTTTGTTTGTTTTTTGCATTGGCTCCTTGACGGTTGGAGATTAGGGAGGCGAGCTTCGTCATCCGGTGTGGTACTGTAGTGTCCTGCTCAGCTTTTGCTACTAAGGAAGAAAGACCTGATAGCAAGCAGCCAAGCACACTCACCCTATCTCTACTTAGATGCACACTCGACTATGACTCTGACCATCTCTATAGACATACACCGTTTGCTACTTAAAAAAATATAATCGTAAATATAAACACATGTGTTAATTCTTATGAATTATAGAGAAATTAAACAGTTAAACTACGTTCATTCTATTATAGCATAGTATGATATAACCTTTGTTATAGGATTGCAAGTCGTTTTACTTTTCTGGTAAAGCGACTCTATGGCTAGTGAAGTCTTGATGGTAATTTTACCCGGGTAAGAACACATTTATTTTCTGGAGCCATAGGTTGTAATATACATCGGTTGAATGAAGGCAATACGGCCTTTTGTTTGGTAGGGTAGGGTGATGAAAACGTACGAGGGGAAGGTGGAGGCAGCGGCGTGAGGCATGTTTAGATACATCAATCCATAGCCGATCTAGTCCAACTATATCGGTTGGGATCACTGACGATATGTCATCGACCTATTGGCCGATCGGCTATAGACTGACTTATTATGTTTGTTCTCCTTATTGGTTGCAGGATCAAACTAGCTGGCACGCCCTTGACACACTTGAGGCTAGCCTTGGACCTACATTAGAGTTAAGTAGATATCCTAGGCCGTCGTGTTTTTCATTAACAAGTGGCCGCCGCCAGCGATGACCTCCCTCCCTCGTCACTTCCCCATCCTCCCTTCCCTTCCTCCTCGATGTCTTCTTTTCCAAGATTTGCTACAAAGAACATCACATGATGTTGTTTTGTTTGTTCGGTAAATTCTAGCACAGTAGAAAATTTTCTGATATGAGCAAGTATTTATTGGATAAGTGAATCTACAACTGAGTTAATTGAGCAAGACTTACAGAGTCCATGGAGCATCTGAAGTTTTTTTATGCTGTTGATTAATCTGATTCTGCTGAATTTTTTTGCTGTTGTCTGATGATCTGTGGTGGAGTGGTTATGGTGTGTAGGAAATAAACAACAGTAATGTAAAAGGAGGAAGCATAACTGTATGCTCATCAACTACTGATTATAATTCATTCATTCCTCTGTATTTGGTACAAGAGGGTAACCTCACCAACTCTATCTATAGAGGTATCTCTATCTAGCTATTTTACCTTCACTTCTCTATCCAAACAAGTGATAGGACCATTCTATCCCTTTTTATCCCTCAAACAAAAAAGAAACATGGTTCATTCCATTTCTCGAACCAAACAAGAAAATAGAACCATCCTATCTATCAGGGATGGACTCAACCAATCCCATCTACTCCCTCCATTGCAGGTTATAAGATGTTTTGATTTTGGGCAAAGTCAAACTGTTTCAAATTTAACAAAATTTATAGAATTTTTTTTAACTCAACACAAATTTATTATGAAAATATATTCGACTATTGATTTAATGAAACTAATTTGGTATTATAAATATTATTATATTTGTTCATAAACTTAATTAAATTTAAAATAGTTCGATTTAGTTAAACTAAAGTTAAAACGTTTTATAGAAACGGATGGAGTAATTCTCAAACCAAACACATGCCTAGAGCTGCCAATTCCATATGGGTCGGCTCAATTCCTAGCCGTTGCGATCCGTTGCGAACTTGCGACAGACTACTCGTCGGCTCAATTCCTAGCCGTTGCCATATACTACTCCGTATGTGGATGTGGCCCCCATTGGCCAGTGACCCAATATATGGAAACCTAACTGCATCCACCATTCCACCGTCATCCCCGCCGTCCCCTTCTTCTGCGCCGCCGCCGCCGGAGGGCGGTGCCGCCCCTCTCTTCCTCTCTCGTCAACGCAGCAGCAAAAGCTAGCGTGCGCCGCCGGCACGCAAAGCTTCCCCCGGCTCCTCTTGCCCTCCTCTAGTTCCTCCCCCATCCCCGACCTAGGGCTTCTTCCAATCCTCCGCCGCCGCCGCCGCCGCCGCCACCTTCCATCCAGCCTCCGCCGACCGCCGCCAACCATGGCGCTCTACCGCCGCCTCCTCCACCTCCGCCGCCTCCAGCCCCCGGCCGAACACGCCTCCTCCGTAGCCTCAGCGACTCCCCGCCTCTTCCCGCTGCTCACGCCGTCGCGCCCCTTCGCCGCCGTCTCCTCAATCCCCCGCGTCGAGCCGCCGCTCCTCGTTGTCCCCTCCGGTTAGTACCTATTCTACTCTGGTGGAACGCGTTTGGGAAAGGATTTCATGAGTTTCTATGTGATGGATTCGATGAATCTGCGGTTATTCTGCTAAACGGATGATGAAACTTACATACGTCCTCGAAATTTCTGTGGCGTGAGCTAATGAGGAGGCATGATTTCATCCTAAATGCTTTGCTTCTCCTAGGTTTGGCGCGCGATGGTTTCTTCGGACGTAGGGGGGATCGCCAGTTCTTTTCAACTGTTGGTGCTGTATTAGTTGGTCAAGCAGGTCTGCTTTCTATCTCTCTCCTGTGTATACCGCTCATATGTTAGTTTTCCTTATGTGTATCCGCTGTTTGCACATTACATGTTGCTTGCCCGTACCTCAATTAGCAAAATTTGAGTAGTATATAATTACTTAACTAAATGAATCTTTAACTTGTGCCTTCTGTACTGGTTGCATATATGCAAAGAACCCAAATGTATTTAGCATCCGATTAGGACAACAAAACTAAGCTGCAGCTGCAGGTTCTTTGTCTAGGTTGTAGGATCCTTGATTTAGATCACTTGGCACTGATCAATGGAAGTATACTAACTAATTCCTGAAACAGCCACATGCATAATGTTGTGATGGTTATATGCACTGCGTAGTGTGTAAGACAACTTGTTTTCTTGATGTTACTATTGCTATATACAATAATTTCGTTGTTGTTTCATTTTTTGCTACCTCTTACCAGTTCTGTGTATGTGTTACAACGTTACACTTTCAAATTTTTACAGCTATTTAGTTAAACACTTATTTATATTCATTTTCTTCTTTTACATCTCTTTAAGTGAATTTTCATATTATGCCCTGAAATCCCAACTTCAATCTGAATACAGCTATTTTTCTTGGTCTATGCAATGACTCTGCACTGGCTCAGGATGATTCAGCTGGTCTAGGAGCTACAAGAAATGAGCAAACTGAGGAAAACGCTACAGGTTTACAGCGAATCGAAGATGGCTCAGTGGTCTCAAATGAACACACTGTCAAATGGAGAATCTTCACTGATAATGCTCGAGATTTTTTACTGAAAGCAAGTAACTCATAACCTGTAGATTTATTCAAACCACCTTTTGTCTCTAACTTACTTTTATACTGTTTTACCGTTTATTCTAAGCAATAGATCTTTCTAAAGAACAGAACAGCAATCCTATTAGATATATATAACAGAACAACAATCCTATTGGATAGTCCAGAAGGTGGTTGATTTTTCAGTGAATCAATTTGTACTCGTTCCACACTTTCCGGTCACCTGCTGATACTGCCAGTAGGATGACATCATCAGAAACCTTGGATATGCACTTCTAGTTTTCCTATTAAGCTATTTATCTCTTCACATATGTATTCCACAACCATAATGTTAGGAAAATAATTTGCTTTTGCTCGAGAGCTTGGTTCAGCACTTCCTTCCCTGACAGGGAACTTATGTGTTTATTATTGGATGGGGAGAACAAGGATAACTTGTATCCATGGGCCGGACCTTCATTCTGCATTTCTGCTTGGTGGAGAACCTACCAAGCATATAACATGGATCTCCTATCCTGCGGAAAGGAAAAAGAATTTCACATTCTTCCTTTCAGGATGGGAGGATTCCGGAAGTCTTATTGGTATCAGCCTATGCCCAGTGGCTTGGCTCTCGAGCCATATGTGAGTTCTTTTCTAGGTGCAGCCATGCCATCCTGGATTTGAACTAGAGACCTCTCATAATTATTTGTTCCAAAATTTGATGCTTTTATGAAGCCATCAGGCTGGATATGGGTTCATGATTGTGCTTATCCTTCTATTTCTAGTAATTGAGGAATTTTGTTTTATGCTACGTTAAAATATAGGATTGCATCTCGTGTTTTGAGTCTTAAAGAAGTATACCTTCAAACAATGGCTTTGGCTGTATGCCTGTATCTATAATGGCTTTGAGGGAATGTGCATTGAAGTGAACCACTGGACAGTTCTCTTTCATTTTTAGTAGAAACTGGGACTTGTCACTCTCCAGTTTCCACTCTTGTGTATTGAGTGGCTTAAAGGGTATACTTCTACCCATGGTTTCATTTTGTCACTTGAGTGGTATTTAGTGCAGCATGTTAAAGTGAACCCTTAACAATCTGCAATGTTCTTGCATTGTAGCAAGGTTATTCTCCTCAAAATTGTGATGTGAGCCAGCTTAGACATGTACACTGATATGAATATATTAGATTGGAAATTTTGAATCATATTTTCTGCACATTTATATCTTGGAAGTTGCTCATTGTCTGAGAGATTGTCTAAAGGCTGAATCTTTAGTCATTTATACTCTTTATTATGCCATCAAAGGTTTCTTTCCATTTTGTAGAGAAACCTAGATGAAGCTGAGAAGTTTTTCCAGGCAGCCCTACATGAAGCGAAAGAAGGATTTGGACTGAGAGATCCACATGTTGCGTCAGCCCTTAACAATCTGGTAATTGTTAGTTTGGTTATTTACTGAAGACTAATATGCTCTTTAATCCATAATATAACCTTGAGTTTTACAAAGTTGAATGGCCTTGCTTTGCTTTGAATAAATAAATAAACAAATTCATATACACATGCACATTGAATCGGCAACTTATTTGTTGTGGTGCTTGGTTTTCTCCGTGACCTCATTCTGTTGTTATCCTTAGAAGAGCTGCATGTTAGTTGCCATCGCTCCTTCACCATGCTCAACGCTAGTTACATGCTAGCTTCACCACTTTGCCCTGAACCATAATTTGGTCTAAAGTTATTTTGTTTATTGGGATACATTTTATTATATTTTTGATTTTTTTTGTTAAGATATACTCCCCCTGTTGTCTTTTAACCGTTGTTAGGACAAGGACATTGTCTCCAGGGCATTACTTTTCCTATTTTATATTCATAAAAATATTAAAGATATAAACTGCATGGAAGGGATTCGAATGAGGTCATTATCAGATACCAAATCTTAATGTCGTTACACATGTTTATGAGTTAAGATTTCGAGGTTTTACTGCACCACGTTCTAGGGCATCATCTATTTGAGAACACAGGGAGGTGGAAGGGGGAGGTCAGAGGGATGAACGAACCATTATCACCAACACAAATATTTATAGTAACATAATTGATAATAGGTATACATTCTTGCTCTTCTTGAGTACTTGTTGAGGGTCTCAGTATAGTTTCGCCTTTCTCCTGAACATGTTGGTGATTTTACATCTAGGGATAGCATATTCCAAATTGCTTAGGGTTACTTACTAATAGTTAAAATTACATGGTAATATCAATTGCCATGTGGCTATCTGATCTTGGTTGAAGAGAGCATAACACACACAGATGTCAGCTTACATTCACTTAGCTGAAGCAGATTATTGATGCAAGGACAATGGTGGGGAAAAAGAGGGAGTTGATGAGGAGGATTAGGATCTAGTACCATGATATGTAAAGGGATATGTTTTGCCACCCACAACTACTCTTCATTCTGTTTGCGCTAATCACACTCAAGTTAAATGGGCCAGGTGTAGACAGGGCTATGTATATGTCAATACTATTAACACTGCAAACAATTAATACTAGGCTGGATGGAGCCAAATATTTTAATAAATTGTTACTCCCAAATTTTGCAGGCTGAGTTTTATAGGTTAAAGAAAGAATACGAGAAGGCTGAGCTATTGTATCTGGAAGCAATTGAAATCCTGGAAGAATCATTTGGATCGGATGATATAAGGTACATTTGGATCTTCTTTTTCTGCTATCATTCATTATGGGTAGACTGCAAATGTTGTATTATCAACTTGGAGTATTCACTAATGTTACCACTGTAACTAAACTTTATGCCAGTATAGAATGGTGAGAAAATTAGGTATAACCAGTACAGTACTACCCAAATCCTATGCACCATTAAAACAACTAGTTGATACCCCGCGCTTTGCTGCGGGATATGTGGATGAATGCATGTTATACATTCTAGAAATGATAGATGTACATGTTTAAATAATGTGAAAATGATAATGATTTGACATTGGTTGCATATTGAGTTCTAAAAATACAACAAAATTGTAAATGATATGTTATATTTGCATGATATTTAAAATACTATAGATAATAATTGCTAGTGGGTGATGACGTAGCACACTTGCATGTGATTTAAAATACTCTAGATAATAATTGCTAGTGGGTGATGATGTGGCACACTTGCATGTTGATCTTTAGAAGTTAGTGGGCATCAACTTTATAGTAAAATAGGATTAGGTCCACTTTAATCGAAACTTCTCAAGTTCTCTCACTTTATCATTCCTGTTGCTCCTGTCAAATCGCCCAACTGGCACTAAACACCAGATTCTTCTTGATCTCCTCCCTGCCTCTGGTTGGTAGACAACCCCCAGATGCACCTCATGCTGAGTTCCCAGCCCCTTCCTGTCTAGATCCATCCTGGAGCTTCTCTCCCAACTCCAGTACCAGGCATAAGGGGTGCCGCTGGTGGTTCTAATTATAATGAATCCAAACACTAATTCTAATTAATCAATCAGCGATTTACAACAATCTAAGTTCAAACTAAATCAAATCAACACAACCTGATCATGCTGAGCATGTTACATAAAAAACCATATCATACTCCAGAAAGAATCTTCATTACAGCTGCATGTGAACAATTAGATTCATTGTAAACATGGTTTTAAAACGTTGCCTAGGTGTCTGGGTATGCTGAGAGGTCAGGGTGTCGCCTCTGGCTTTCCTTCTTCACATGGAGCGTATGCTTCCCATGATAAATCATGTGAAATCGAGGGGTAGCCAAGCAGATTGAGTTCACGCACACAGAGGAGAAATCAAGGGCACATGCTCTATTTTTTGCAAAGCTCTGCATTTTCTTGTGCACATTACTCTTCACGGTCTACTCTACTACTTGCACCCGTGCACCTCTGTTCTTCTGCTTGTGTGACGTGTTTCTACACCTAGGTGCTTTGCCCTGCTGCTTGTGTGGAACTTCTCTCAGGTGCTTCTGTGGCACTTGGACACAAGAATTGGCAGCAACGCTGTATGTATATACTACAAAATTCGGTGGAATTGTATAAGTTAGGATATGTGTAAGGCGTTGCCTTGATGCATGGCTTAAATGCCTAGGTGTTGCCTAGGTTTTTGGAAGGGAGTGGGTCAACTCACCTCGTGTTATCGCTTTAAGAACACTGATTGTGAAGTGTTGACAAAGAGAGTTTAGGAGGAGATGGTGATAGTGCATGGAGTCTGTCTGACATGTGCTTGGACAGACAAAGGGGGGGGGGGGGGGGGAGGGGGAGAAATTAGACTGTTAGAGGTGTGGATGGCTCTTGGAGTCTCGGTGGAAGGCTGCCAAGCAGTGGCCTAGCCTTGCCTGGTCAATGATTTGAAGGGAGAAGAACCAATGTGCTGGGGAAGTGGTTAGTGGAGTATCGCCAATCAAGAGAGGCTATGGAGTGCTATATGAATATATGATGAGAGGAGGAGGCTAGAAGCTGAAACCGGAGAGGAAAATGAAATTAAGGCAAGTGAGATTGAGGCATCTGGTCAAGTTGTTAGGAGAGTTGCTGGCATGTATCATGAGTGGTATAACACAAGGCTTGTGAAATTTAGGTGGCATTTTAGTTAACACTAATATTTATTAGGTGGTATATAAGTGGTAAAACAATCAGTTATGCTACCCCTCTCGTGTAAATGTACAAGATGTAAAGAGCCTGACCACATACTTAGGCCCCCTTTGATTCAAAGGAAAGTTAGAGGAAATTTGGAGGATTTTATTCCTATGGTATCTTTTCCTAGATGATCCTTTGAATCAAAGGAATTGATAAAATTGAATCCTATGAAATTCCTATGAAATGCCTCATGCCATGTAAGTTTTGGAGGAAATCTAACATGAGGTAGAACCCCATGGAAACTTTCCTTTGGGTCTTAATCTCTCCTCTAATTCCTGCGCTTTTCCTGTGGTCCAATCAAACGGTCATTCATGTGTTTTGCAATCCTTTGTTTTACACTTGCATTCCTGTCAAAATCCTACGTTTTCTCAATCCTGCAATTCAAAGGGGCCCTTGCTAAAAAAAACAAAGCGTAATTTTTTATTTATTCAAATTTTAAGTGTCTTTTTGCAATTACTTCTATTTTAATCAAACTCCCATTCTGTATCTTTTACATGCTTGACCACATCTGGGTAATTATCTTAATTTTGTTTTAAGTGCTTATTTCCAATTATTTTAATTTCAATCAAATTCCCATTCTATATCTTTTATATGCTTTAAAATATATGGAAACACAAGATGTTTTGTCTTTGTTTTCTAGTTCTGGTAATTATCTTAATGTTGTCCATCTATGAATCATACTTTACTGTAGGGTTGGAACTGCTTTGCATAGTCTTGGAATATGCTACCATCTTCAACGCAAGTTTGCTCTAGCTCAGACATGTTATGAGGTACCTTTTACGGCCTCATAGGTCTTGTCTATTCTGTTCTGTTTTTTCCTTGGTTCTTTTACTGTGATGGGCAGTCTGAGATGTTTTTGTGTAGAACTATCATGCAATAGAGTACTGGCTATTGTTTATGGGATCAGCATATAGGGGCAGTAGTATTCTGTGTTCCTTAGCTTCAATTGTAGTGTTTGTGCTCTGTCGAGAGTGGTAAACTAATGGAGCCATTTTCATAGCATCTTTTGCCAGATTGAATAATGTGTACTATCTTGCTCCAAGCATGTAGGTTAAAGAATTTCCTAAAGCATCGTAGCAGCAATACAATGACCATCTGAGTTGTGGCCCACCTAACCTGTTTTTACTACAGATAAGGTTGTGCTTGCAGAATGAAAATGCACAATAAAAGCATCAGTGAAAAGAAAAAAAAAACGATGCTATTCAGTTCTTACTATAATTATTTTGTTAGTTTTTTTTTGTGCTCTTGATGAATGTGTTTTGTCAACATAAGCTTGCTTCTAATACTGTCATCTGTTCCTGTTGTTTCCTTTTGCAGCGTGCTTTGAAGGTACTGTAAGTTAACTTATTTGTGACTCCTTTCTCTCTCCAGGTTGAATATGTATTTACCTGAATTTCATGTATTGATCATCAATGGTGGTACTAATAAGTGATATCGCATTAACAGTACTTGAGTCAGTGTTTTTGTTCTGCATTCACATCATTGTTTTTGATTGAATGATGGCATGCAAGTAGGTTTGACTGTAATTTCACAGAGAGCAAGACAACAGTGTCAATTGTTCTGCATTCACATCATTGTTTTTGATTGAATGATGGCATGCAAGTAGGTTTGACTGTAATTTCAGAGAGAGCAAGACGACAACAGCGTCAAAGTTGCGTGTAAACTATAGTGGTGCAAAAGTAGACTTCTTTTTGTTGTGTTAATTTGGTCATCTATCCCTTTTTGATGGTCTTATATGCTATATGGAGGTTCACTGGCAACATTTTTTTTTTAAAAAAACTTATTAGTTGAGTTGTTGAAAGTTCAAAATCTTATCCACAATACACTATGGATAATGGGCCTTTGACCTTTGCGCACCACCACCCCCCTGTTCTTCATGCTAGTTTTGTTGATTCAACTAATAGTTAGTACTTATTAGTGATTTCTGCAATGAATATGCAATAACAATGCATATCAGTTGACAGTTACTGATCCGACTAGAAAATAACTTGTCTTTGCTTATATGTAAAAAAATATATTTAACTACAGTAGCAAGGAAATTCCATTTATTACTATATAATATGTCTGTTTTAATTGCATCTGTAGATAGAAGGACGTGTTATGGGGATTGGTCATCCAGAGTATGCAAGCACAATGTACCTTCTTGGCAAGGTACTGTTTCTCCTTTTATATTTATATTGCTGCTGTATATCGTTCTCTACATTATAGACTCATTACCTTTTGTCAGTAATCTTGCTTGTGTTACCTTAGTCCTGTTCCTTTCAATCAGGGTGGTACTAGCAGTATTTTGCTGTTTAAGCTATTGTTGTAGTGTTTTTATATTTTCATTATTTCGTGACTGCAATCCTGCGGCATATTGCCTTTCCAAACCTGCACATTCCAGCTGAGGATACTTCTGTTTTGCTGTTTAACCTATAGATATAACTTTTTACTTTTTTTTTTCTTGTCAATGTATCAGCTCACATTATCTTCCTTTCTTTTGCTACATTTTTCTGTAAGTAATCATTGCCTTTTGTCGAGAACCAATCAGACTCCTAGTGAAGACCTGAATTGTACTCCCTCCGTCCAGGAATATGGGGGATTATTCCCAATCTAGCACAAATTAAGGAAGATGAAAGATTGCATCTAAGACATCCAGCAATACACATCGGCACATTGAATGAACTGCACAATGTACACCTTTGGGGATTAAACTATTAAACTTTGGCAGGTTGAATGGTGTGGAGTAGCACTAGTACATTCTCTGTATTTCTTTTATTCTGACGGGAACTGGTGGAGTACTTAATTTCTAGTGGATGGCATCGATTGCTCCTGTCCTTTCTAGCCTCGGGTAAACAACTCTTATATTCCTGGAAATACCAAGGGGCAAAATACCCTATATTCCTGGACAGAGGGAGTAGTATCATTTGAACTTATTCTGCTCTCTAATTGATACCACCATCATTTATGTTGATTTGATCATAAAATTTCTTCTACTCTGATTTTCCTTGTCATGTAAGGTTGCGAGGGAGTAGAAAAAAAAGAAATATAGAATAGTAAAAGTATATCTGGCCTCATGGTACTGTTTGGCAAAAACTACTTATATTAGTATCCTCTTGTCTCCTAGAGTCATTTATTTGTAGCGACCCACCTATACAAAAGAACTCAATCCCACAATTCTATGCTAATTATGAAGTTGGTCATTATGGAAAGAAGGAAGCTGTCATGAACATTTTCCTCCTGCTGTCACTTTCTTGTCAGATAAAATAATTACTTCCTTTGTTCCAAAATATAATCATTTCTAGGTTGTTTAGCAAATGCTAGGGTTAAGGGGAAAAATTTTCCCTTTTCGTCACTTCAGTTCAATGGCCAAAATTTTGAATTATTTAGATTCCCCACCCAAGCACCTGATTGGCTGAAAATGCATGGATTTCTGTGTATTGATTCAGTGTCCCAGAAATGCTTTTATTGTGGCAGAAATTTTGTATCCTAGAAATGCTTATATTTTGGAATGGAGGGAGTAGAAGATATTAATTAGGGATAAGGTTTTGTATTTAACCTTTTCCTATCTCCACAGTTGTGTTTAGTGACTATAGTCACATAAGCCTAAATTTCTTTGCTGTTATTAGGTGTTAAGTCAACAAGGAAAAGATGCAGAAGCCCTTATTGAAGAGTCTATCAGGATATTGGAGGTATGATTACCATATTAGTTCATAATTTTGGATCTTTTGTATGTGCATGTATATGTTTGATGAGGATTTTACCATGATTTTAGGAGTCTGGGCTTGGTGAGTCACCAATATGCATACAAAGAATGAGGTATCTCTCCACGGTAAGTGCTTATTACAACATCTCAGTTGTTTGCAATTTTTAGCGTTTGGGCACTCAATATCTATGCATATGTTTTACTGTACACGTATATTGGTCCTACTAAACTGTGGTAAGAGTTGTATTTTTTATTTTTATGCATGGCATTTTGCCGCTGAACCCACATCAAAGGCGTTAAATACACTGAGTAAACGGTAGACAAGCTGAATTTGATTTTCTATAAGTAGGGGATAAGCCCAAAACTGCTAGGTGCCAGGGGCGTTGCGGGGGAGTGAGTGCGGGGCTGGGCTGGGGCATAATGTGCAAGGGCATGGGGCGCATATGGGTCACGACATGCGGGGTTACACCTGTCACAGCTGGTGATACACTACAGTAGATCGTGCCAGATATGCAACAGTTGGTGTTTTGTGCGTGCGTGAGTTGAGCCTGCGAGCTCGTTTGAGTTGTTGAGCCTGTGTGCTTGCGTCATGTGACTAGCTCTGTTTCTATTACAGCGAGGGGAAGGGGTTATGAAAATGAATAGAGAAAACTAAATCTATCTCCATCTCTGCTCTGTTTCTCTTCTGTTCTTCTCTGTTCTTCTGTTCATCCTTTCTCTGCTGCTTCTCTCTATCTCTCGATCTCTCTGCGATTCCAATCTATTACAGTGGTATCAGATTCGGGTTTTTGTGGTTGATTCTTTTCATACTCTCTCGATCTGACTGGTAAAAATCTCTGTGCTCCGGGTTGGTGGCTACCCCTGCGTGCGGCCGCTGTAAGTTCGGTTCTGGTTCGGTTGGATTTGGAGAAGGCACCACGGCGCCCATCAAACTCAGTGCTCCATTGCAGCAGTCGCTGGACTCAATGGAGCTCTTGGAGAAACTGGAGTCCATCACTCAGAGGATGGAGGCTATTGATGAGAAAGATGGAAAAGCACGGCGGCTGGATTGATCAGGTGGCCACCAAAGTAAATCTCACTTTGGAATCTGTGGGGAAATTGCAGCAGGAGCATGCGCAGGCTGCGCGTCTTCAGAAGCATGCCTTGGGTGACCAAGTGAGTACTCTGGGTTCCCCGTCCTCTCTCTCCATGGCTAGTTTGGGTGCTTCACCACCTCCACCGCCGCCTCCACTTCTTGTATTTCTGAAATCTGCTCCGCATTGGGATGGCGCTGAATCGAGTCGCCCCCTTCCCATGAAGGGGGCTGCGAGCCAAGAGTTGTTTGCGTAAGATGGATTTGCCTCGTTTTGATGGCTCTGACGTTCGTATTTGGCTTGATATGTGTGAAACCTATTTTGACATGTATCATATTCCATCTACTATGTTTAAAGTTTCTGCAGCGGTTCTTCATGTCTGGTATTGCAGCAAAAGTGGTATCAGTCGTTTAAGTTGGTTGAAGAAGTTCGCGATTGGTCTCCATTTCTTCATGCTGTTGCGTTGGAATCTGAGCGGCACCACTCAGCATGAGAAAGTGCAGGTTCTGCAAACTTGGCGTCAGACTGGCTCTGTTGTTGAATATAAAAATCAGTTTGATTCTCTTGTTTACCAAGTGCGTGTGTTTGATCCTTCAGTGGGTGGTATGATGTTGGTATCTCACTTTATTTTGGGACTGGAGGATGAAATTCGAGCTGCTGTGGTGGTTCAATTACCAGACACTATTTTGGGACTGGAGGATGAAATTCGAGCTGCTGTGGTGGTTCAATTACCAGACACTATTCAACAGGCTGCAGCTGTTGCTTTAGTGCAGGAAAGTGTGCTGCTTGAGTTGGGAACTTACAAAGTTAAGAAACTGTCATACAAGCCATCTGGTGTTAAAGGGGACACTTCTCATTCTAGTGATGAAACTCTGGCTATTAAACCAGAAAGGGCTGAATTGTGGAAGGCAAAACAACTAAGAGATTATAGATGGGCCAGTGGTCTTTGTTTCAAATGTGGTGACAAATATTCCCCAGATCATCAGTGTGCAGTTACTGGGCAGATTAAGGCCATGCAAATAACTGAGGTCATACCTGATGATTTGCTTAATGCTGTGGCAGCTGAAGAGGACTCCGATCAGGAGGACACTTGTCATATTTCTTTGAATGCCTAGTCTGGTGCCACTCATTTGAATACTATTTGACTCATTTGGTGCAGAATAAAGTGTTACTAATGTTGGTTGATTCAGGGAGTTCCCATGGTTTTATTGATTTCAATTTTGCCAAACTGCTGGGCCTGCCATTGCATCCCCTTTCTCCATCAGTGGTGAAGGTGGCTAATGGTGATTCTCTCTTGTCAATATATGGTTCCTAATGGTGATTCTCTCTTGTCAATATGTGGTTCCTAATTTTACCTGGTGGATTCAAGGGCACACATTCTCTTCTGACATGAGGGTAGTACACTTAGGGGGCTATGATGCAATTTTGGGTATGGATTGGTTAGCTCTATGGGGGGATATGTCCTGTAATTGGGCTCTTAAAACTTTAAAGTTTCAGTATCATCACCAGTGGATTGTGCTGCAAGGGGTGCCTGACATTCAGTCCCCACCTGAATTGTGTGTTGTGTCTTTGCCTCAAGTGCTGAAATGGCAAAAAGGGTGTGACATTTGGGCAGCTGCTTTACTGGAACCACATGAAGTGTCTTCCTTACCTCCAGTGCCAGCCATTGTTATCTCCTTGTTGACAGAATTTGATGATGTTTTTCAAGATCCTACCTGTCTGCGTCCTGATAGGACTTATGATCATGCCATTCCCTTGCTTCCTGATGCTGCTCCTGTCAATAGCAAGCCTTATAGATACTCCCCTCCAAAAAGATGAAATAGAACACCAAGTCAAGGAGATGATTGATTCTGGCCTTATTACCCCAAGCATGAGTCCGTTTGCATCCCCAGTTTTGTTGGTCAAAAAGAAGGATGGCACATGGTGTTTTTGTGTGGACTATAGGAAGCTCAATTTGATCACTGTCAAAAGTAAGTTTCCTATGCCTATTGTTGATGAGTTGTTATTGGATGAGTTTGCTGGCACTCAATTCTTTTCTAAGCTTGACTTAAAAGCTGGCTATCACCAAATTAGAATGGTGGAAGGTGATGAGTTTAAAACAACATTCAAAACTCACCATGGGCAATTTCCGTTTAGGGTGATGCCCTTACCAATGCTCCCTCTACTTTCCAATGTGTAATGAATTCAGTGTTTGGCTCTTTGATAAGGAAATATGTACTTGTGTTCATGGATGACAGTTTAGTATACAGTCCAGATTTGTCCTCTCATTTGGCTCAGCTGAAACAAGTGTTTCTTCTCTTGAGACAGCATCAACTCTATTAAGTGCTCCTTTGCCTGTCCTCAATTAGAATATTTGGGCCATATTATTTCAGTGCAAGGAGTGTGTACGATCCTGCTAAGACTGCTGCCATGCTTGCATGGCCAGTCCCTACTATCACTGAGCTCAGAGGGTTTCTGGGTCACAGGATATTATAGGAAATTTGTTAAGAATTATAGTATTCTTGCTAGACCATTGACAGTGTTGTTACAGAAGAAAGCATTTCAGTGGTCTGACTCTGCTCAGCAGGCTTTTCAGCAACTCAAAGTGGCTATGAGTTGTCTCTACCAAATTTCAATCAACCTTTTGTACTGGAAACTGATGCTTGTGCCTATGGTGTGGGTGTTGTGTTTTGCTTAATCAGCAAAATCATGACCAGCTAATCAGAAACTTTCCATCTATATGAGAGTTCTTGGCTATTATGATGGCAGTTGATAAATGGAGATGCTATTTACAAAGGTGCCCTTTCACCATCAGAATTGATCACAAGAGTTCATGCCATCTCAATGATCAGGTGCTGGGAACTGAGTTACAGCAGAAAGCTATGACTAAACTAATGGGCTTACAATACAACTTTCAGTACAAGAAAGGAGTGGAGAACATTGTGGCTGATGCTTTATCTCGCATGCATGTTCACTCATCTATTTCTGCCTTGACAGTGGTTCAACCAATTTGGTTGCAGGAAGCGGTGAATTCCTATGCAGTGGACAGTCAAGGCATCTTTTAATGGAATTGGCTATTAAGTCTCACAATGCTCAAGGTTTCTCTTTAACTGATGGTTTAATTCATCACAATGGTCGTGTCTGGATTGGAGCTAATACTGGTCTTCAGACTAAATTGATAACTGCCTTCCATTCTTCTCCCATCAATGGCCATTCGAGCTCCATTGCTACTTATCAGCGTTTGAAGAAGCTTTTTTCTTGTAATGGGTTGAAGTCTGCTGTGACTAATTTTGTGAAGTAATGTCAAGTCTGCCAACTGGCCAAACATGAGCATTGATTGCCAGGTTTATTAGTGCCTTTGCCAATTCCAAAGGAGGCATGGGTTGATATCTCGAAGGATTTTATTGAGGGGTTACTTAAGTCTGATGGCTACACTGTCATTCTTGTGGTGGTTGATCGCTTTACTAAATTTGCTCACTTAATTCCCTTAAGACACCCATTTACTGCTTCACAAGTTGCATCTGCAGTGGACAAAGCTGTTTTTAAGACTCATGGCATTCCTCATTCCATTGTCTCTATCATGATAAGATCTTTACCAGCCGGTTTTGGGGTGATTTGTTCAAAGTGTGGGACACTCAATTGAACTTGAGTACGGCTTATCATCCTCAAACAGATGGACAAACCGAATGTGTTAATCAGTGTCTAGAGATGTATCTCAGGTGTATGACTCAAGCTACACCCACTAAATGGAATAGTTGGTTGCACCTTGCAGAGTATTGGTATAACACATCCTTTCATTCTACCTTGGGCTCCTCGTAAAGCCTTGTTTGGAGTAGAGTCTCATGTCAGCCAAGTGCCAGTTTTGTTATCTTCAGTTCATCAGTCAGTGGCTGATTTGGTGTCTGAGCATGACCAGTTATCTGCATTCTTTCAGCAGCAACTCCAGTGAGCACAGCTGCGTATGAAGAACAAAGCTGACCGAGGTGGTTCTGAGCGCTCCTTTGAGGTAGGCATAATGGTTTTCCTGAAACTCCAACCATATGCTAAACTGGCATTCAATTTTTTTGGTCCCTTCCGAGTTGTGGAGAAGGTTGGCTCTACAGCTTATCGCTTGGAATTGCCTGAAAGCAGTAGTGTGTGCATCCGGTGTTCCATGTTTCTCAACTAAAAGCCCATGTTCATGATCACACTCCAGTGTTTTCATCACTGCCTTCTCCAGTTGTGCTCGATGCTGCAGGTGTCTGGTCTGAGGAAATCCTGGATCGCTGCCTGGTAAAAAAAAAGAGGAAATGCTGCACATGTGCAAGTTCTGATTAAATGGTCTTCGTTGCCTACTGATCATGCCACATGGCAAGATTATGAAGTCCTTAAGCATCGGTTTCCTTTTGCACCAGCTTGGGGGCAAGCTGTGTCTCCAGAGGGCGGTACTGTCACAGCTGGTGATACGCTACAGTAGATAGTGCCAGATATGCAACACTTGGCGTTTTGTGCGTGCGTGAATTGAGCCTGCGAGTTCGTTTGAGTTGTTGAGCCTGTGTGCTCGCGTCACGTGACTAGCTATTAGGCCTATATAATTGGGACCACATCGAGGGGAAGTGATTATGAAAATGAATAGAGAAAACTAAATCTATCTTCATCTCTGTTTCTCTTCTGTTCTTCTCTGTTCTTCTTTTCTCTGCTGCTTCTCTCTATCTTCGGATCTCTCTGCGATTCCAATCTATTACAACACGGCGGCAGCAGGTGTGCGGCTAGTAGTTCTGGGCTGGGGACCCATGTCACAGGTGCCCAGGGAGCACAGCTGGGCATGGGTAAGGTGAGCCTAGCTGCCTAGGCATGGTGTGTACTGGGCCAGGCTGATGAGAGAGGATAGATTTGGTCTGGAGGAGGAAGGAGGGAAAGAAACAAAAAGGAAGGGGTTTCTTAACAATCAGGGTGACATTGGTTAACAAGGTAGTTTACAGAACCAGTAGAGTAGCGTTATGAATTGGTGTTAATAAAGTCAAAATGATATTAAGTCCTGTTCAGGAGCTAAAGTGAGTTGTTTGTTAGGATTAGTCCTAAAAGTGCAAATTTTGTATCACCGTTCAGATTAGAGGTCAAATCCATGTTACTGAGGAAGCCACACATCCATTATGCAAGGATGCTGGTATTTCATGAGGCAAATACTAAGAAGTATTTCTATCCTCAACCCCTCTAGTTCTCTCAGATCAAGCTCCACATTAGACTTATGAATTATGTATGACAAATGAAGATCACAGCAAAATAATCTCAGAAAATTTCCAATTCTAGTTTATTCGAAAGTAGCACATTTTGTTGTTTGATAGTTGGTACTTATTTGATACTTTATATCAGGAGTTGATAAAGTCAAATCGACTTGCTGAAGCTGAAAATTGGCAAAGGAAGATATTACATAATCTGGAACTCTCAAAGGCATGTCGATATATCTTCTTGCTTTTGTACTATTGCTTCATTATTTGTTCTGGTGATAGCACTGCTTATGCGAATTTGGTCATTGTCATGATGCATGCCTTAAAAAACGAGCTTGAGTTAATCTATGTCTTCAGATATTAAATTGATTTTTGGTTGTATTTTTGTTTCTAAATACAATTGTTCTAGTGTTTTTTGTACTTGCATCCTGTCTAGCAAGGCAAGAGAATGATGTTCTCACGATCTAGGTTGTGCTCTAGTTCAGGTGTATTAATGCAGATGAGGGCAATAAAGTCTTGCTTCAGCTATTCATGGTCAATAGATAGCCTGAAATATAGGAAAATAGTAATCAGAACTAAGTAGACGATTGAATGGCCGAAGTAATTGCTTGCTGGTCAAAGTACATGTTTAGTGTTTTCCTATATGTACTTATATTCTACTCCCTCTGTTTGAAAATATAAGGCATCCTTGTTTTCCTCAAAGTCAATATTTAAATTTTTGACTAATTATTAAACTAGAAGTATACGTGTTTAGACCACTAGATTCGTTTTTGAATATATTTTCACATGATGTTAATTTTATAGTTAGTGACAATATATTATTATAGTCAAAGTGTCATGTTGGAGACCATGTAGAAACCTAATATGCCTTATATTTTCAAACCAGGGGAGTATTTTAAAAGTGTAGCTTATCCATCTACCCCTCTCACCTATAGGGACACTTCCTTGATCCACTTATCTGATAAACTTTTATGAGCTTATGTGTCAAGGATTAGATTTGTTAGTATCTCTACTTCCAAATATTAAAGACAAGTTTCTTATGGCATGTACAATGGTGTTCATTAACGGGCTCTTTCCGTTGCTATGCAAGTAAATTTGGTGACATGTAAGAGAGAGGGAGGAAAGGGAAACATCGTTGCTATGCATAACAGCTCGGAGTCGACTCTTAGCATTTATTAAAGGAAAATTTGCTGCATGTGTTTGGAGAAAAGGAAAGAAGTGCAATAAAAAATATTTTGGTGTATTAATGGTTAAGAGGTCTTGTTGTCTCAACTATTGTTGGGGGATAATCTATAAGTGATATGTATTAACTAAGAGCGACTCTACCTTTGTACATACCCTTATGGGTCAAGTTAGCCTAGCTATATAAGGATGGAGTTGTATCTTCACCCTGGAAAGAACAAACCAAGCCAACCACCTCAGCTATGTTCCAGTAATACTGTATTCTTAGCAACCGATGGAAATATTGTCCCTATCCCCTCTCCCTGTAGTAGTTTATTTTTGTATGCACCATAGTCCACGGTAAACTGAAAAGGGAATTAACACAAATATTCCAGCAATATCAGGCTCGGTCATAATGAGTCTATTAATGGACCATGCTAACCTTATATGTCATATTCTTTTAATGAACAACCTCTTAAGTCTTTATCAAATCTTATCATGAATCATCCAATTTTTTTACAAAACCTATCAATGTTCGTCTTTGCAATTGTTTGATAGGGGTGGGATTCATTTGACACTACGAATGCAGCTGAACTCTTAACAATGACTCTTCAAACCATGGGGAAGTTGAAGGAATCTGAAGAATTATTGGAAAGGTGGAGCGTAAAAGCTGTTTATTTTGGCCATTGATTGTTTTTTAAATTTCTTACTAACATAATTTTATTTTTTGTATTATATTTAGATGCCTTGAAGTCAGAAAAAGGATTTTGTCTGAGGAACATTTTCAGGTTTGTATCATATTTAATGTTTCACGTGATCTTTAGTGGAAATAAAACACGAAAGCATCATCTCAATGAAAAAACTCACGAGCAATCTTACATGATCACAATTCTCTTGTTTCTTAAAATTATGGTTGCCAGATCACTTACCAGGTATTTGAGTTTTTCACCACAAGCTCTGCTTTATTGGCAATTAACACAGACTGGGAGGTATTTGTGCCATGTGCCCCTGCCACAATCACTGTTGCTCCATATGTATTTTACTAGGTCATGGTGGCATCGCCAATTCATGTTGATTATCACCATTTCCATAGTTTGATGATTACATGATTAGATTGCTTCATTAGTGTTTCACTTCCTTGGTGCATGCTGTGTCCTGAGAAGCTGAGCCCAAGAAATGCAAATGTTTTGTTGAAGAATGTAGGACTCCCTTGCTTTAGGTAGAGTATTGTCCATATCACCAATGGCAATTGTCATTGTTGACTGATGGTTTTGGCAGCTACGGCACACACAAGACCATGTGACCTGCATCTGCTATGTTGAGTTCACGGTGCACCCCTACATGTCAGGTGATACAGCAAAATGCCTAGTGGTGGGGAACTGGGGACTCTAGTGGCAAACTGGCAATCAAAACTAATACTCTAATAGTAGCATTATGATGCTATGATCCTCAAATATTTGGATCAATCTAATGAAAATAATAATTACCATATAGATACCCTTCAGTCACAAATAAGTGTTGTTTTAGAATCAATGCGACATAATTATTACTACATCCGTCCCAGAATATAAGAAGTTTTAGTGTTAGACACGGTTATTAAGAAAGTAAGTAGAATTAAATGGAGAGGTTGTGATTGGTTAAGAAGTGGAGGTAGGTGTAGAAATTGAATGGTGAAGGGTTGTGATTGGTTGGGAAGAGAATGTTGATGGAGAAGTTGTAATATTTTTGGACAAAATTCTTAGTGCTAGAAGTTGTTATATTTTGAGACAGAGGGATTATTGTTTAGAATATAGATCTGGGTATATGAAAATAACATGGCCAAATTCGTTATATCAAAAAAGCTTTCATAATCTCACGCTTCTGCAACTCATTTTGGATTTATGGAATTGAATTAAGTGGTCAAAGTTATGTCTTATTGGCTTTTGGCTTTGAAAAGTCGACACTTATTTGTGACCGGAGGGAGTACAGTTTAGTCTTCCACAAATATGTTATTGCGAGATTTACTGTTGAAGGTGCATCCCTGGAATCATGAAAAGTCAATAACACCGAGAATTGGGTTTTCCTGCCGTTTCATATACAATCAATTTAATACTGGTTGTCACTAGCAACTAGCTGGAACCTAGTCCACCTGGTGGGTTCTAACTGGGTATTGCGACTACTTAACACAGTTTTTGAAATGATTCCATCTCCAGTGGACAGTGATTGATTTCCTGTTGTTCCTAATGTTACAGGTAGCTGTTACTTTGGTACACTTGGCAAGGCTAACCATGCTAAACTTTATTAGTGACAAGGAGGACAGTGACCTAGCAAGATCCAAACTTGTCAGGGCAAGGCTACTTGTCAATGATTCAATCAGGTATTCCATTGAGGTTGTTGGATAAGTCTTTGTGGTCCTTGGTCGTGATTCTTCTTTTTGCTTTTGGGTAGTTTCACCTTTTTCAGGACAGCATCTACCCTTTAGCATATTTTTCAGTTGCTAGGACAGCTGCGGTTAGTAGGACAGCAGCAGTTAGCATCTCCTTTATGCCTCATTTATTAAGTCTAGGACAGCATCCCATTCAAATTTCGAATTTTAGACTAGGAGGGTGCAGCAATAGGCTAGCAGCCAGCTATGGCTATATATACGTATCCAACCTCCCTCGGGTAGGTATGGTTTTTGTGTTTTGTGAATGAAGAAAACCAGAAAATTGCCCCATCTCGAGTGCCATCATCTTCTCAATGAGAGTAACCATTGAAATTCTAACATCTGGTATCAGAGCCACACTTTCCTGTAGGCTAAACATCTCTTGTTCCACCCCTTCCCAAGCTCGGTTGAGTTCTCAGCCAGCAGCAGCAGCAGCACCGGTTGCTCCTCCTTCCCCTTTCCCTTCCCCCTCTCCACGCAGCAGCCCCCCGGAGGTGCGCCATGTCCGACGCTCGGTCTCGGCGTTTGGTCGCCTCGAGCACTCGGCATCAGCAGGACGCCGAGCTCGCCGCAGCAGAAGAGCGCAGGCGAGCAACGGCTCAGACCGCTGCAGCAGCAGCGAGGGTGGCCAGACTGGCGGCAGCGGAGTTGGCAGCAGCCAGGGCTGAGGCGGAGGCGGAGGCGGCGGAAGATGCGGCACGTGCGGCGGAGGTAGAGGTTGAGACCTTGCGCAGCAGCATCAACGGCTCCATCGCCGGCGACATCACCGCCGACAGGGAGCTTGAGGAGCTGGCAAGAGGAAGGGCACGGGAGCGGGCAGAGCGGTGGGCAGCAGCCCACCTCCACGGCGGCGGCGGCGGCCCAAGGGACCGCGCGCCCGCCGACGGAAACCCAGATGGGCGCGGGCGTGCCGGCGGCAGCCCGGAGCCCGCACGCGGCCCTTGCAGGTAGCGCGGCTCTCTCTCCCCTGACCGGCGCCATGGTCACCACGGCGTCCAGACGGTGGTCAGGGACTTTGGTCCCGGCGGTGGGTGGCCTACCCTCACCAAAACCAACTACATCGAGTGGGCCGCGGTGATGAGGGTGAGGCTCCAGGTGCGGCACATGTGGGAGGCAGTCCGGTACGGCGACGTCGACTACGACGAGGATCGGCGGGCACTGGATGCCCTCATCGCTGCAGTCCCGCCCGAGATGCAGTTCTCGGTTTCCCAGAAGCGGACTGCCAAGGAGGCCTGGGACGCCATCGCTGCGGCACGCATCGGCAGCGACCGCGCCCGCAAGTCCACACTGCAGGCACTCCGCAAGGAGTGGGAGAACCTGGCCTTCAAGCCAGGTGAGGATGTTGATGACTTTGCTCTCCGTCTCAACACTCTCTTGCAGAAAATGGTGCAGTACGGTGACGACACCTACGACGAGGAGAGAGCTGTCGAGAAGCTCTTCCGCTGCGTCCCTGAGAAGTACAGGCAGATCGCTCGCTCGATCGAATCTCTGCTGGACCTCTCCACGATGTTAATCGAGGAGGCGTTAGGTCGCCTCAAGGTCGTCGATGGTGATGAGCCACAGCCTCTCTCGGGGCCCATCACCATCGGCGGGAAGCTCCATCTCACTCGGGAGCAGTGGGAGGCCTCTCAGGGTGACGGGAGGAAGGGGGGAGTCATCTTCCCCGACAGGCGGCCGTAAGTCGCGCAAGGCGCGGGGAGGTGTCCAGCTACGGTGGGCGCGAAGACATGCCGAGGGTGGCGCCCGTAGAGGCGCCCAGGGCGTTGCCACCGGCAACCACAAGCCGACACGAGACGACGCCTGCCGCAATGTGGCAAGCTTGGCCATTGGGCCAAAGACTGTCGACAGCCACGACGCGGCCAGGTCCATGTCGCACGGGTGGAGAAGGAAGAGCCGGCTCTGCTCCTGGCTCACGTAAGCATCGAGCTACCTCCAGCGGCACCGGCCGCAGCGGCTTTCCTCCACCTTGATGAGCCGAAGGTACTCGTCTCCCTCTGCAACGGCTCCAGCAACGACAAGGCTGATGGGTGGTACCTCGACACCGGCGCCACCCATCGCATGACCGGCCGACGGGAGTTCTTCACCGAGTTCGACTCCAGCGTCCGAGGCTCCGTCAAGTTCGGGGACGCCTCCGGCGTGGAGATCAAGGGTGTTGGCTCCGTCACCTTCACCGCCAAGTCCGGTGAGCACAGGCTGCTCACCGGAGTCTACTACATCCCCGCGTTGAGGAATTCTATCATCAGCGTGGGATAGCTGGATGAGAACGGCTCACGCGTGTTGGTCGAGGACGGACTCATGAGGATTTGGGATCGCCGTCGTCGCCTTCTTGCCAAGGTAACCAGAGGCACTAATCGACTCTACATCCTCAGCGCGCAGGTCGCACAACCAGTTTGCCTCGCCGCTCGTCGGGACGACGAGGCGTGGCAGTGGCACGAGCGCTTCGGGCACCTCCACTTCGAGGCCCTGAAGCAGCTCAGTGCCAAGGAGATGGTGCGAGGCATGCCGTGCCTTGGCCACGTGGAGCAGCTCTGCGACGTCTGTGTGGTGACGAAGCAGCGGCGGCTCCCCTTTCCCCAGCAGACGAGCTTCCGAGCCAAGGAGCGGCTCGAGCTTGTGCACGGGGACTTGTGTGGCCCAGTGACACCGGCCACACCAGGAGGACAACGTTACTTCCTGCTGCTCGTCGACGACTTCTCCCGCTACATGTGGGTGATGGTCCTCGGCAGCAAGGGAGAGGCTGCGGACGCTATCAGGCATGCGCAGGCTGCTGCAGAGGCGGAGTGCGGCCGCAAGCTGCGCGTGCTGCGCACCGACAACGGCGGCGAATTCACAGCGGCTGAATTCGCGTCGTACTGCGCTGATGAGGGCATTCAGCGCAACTACACCACACCGTACAGCCCGCAGCAGAACGTCGTCGTCGAGCGGCGCAACCAGACGGTTGTGGGGATGGCTCGGACCCCCCTCAAGCAGAGGGGGATGCCAGCCATCTTCTGGGGGGAGGCGGTGGTGACGGCCGCCTACATCCTCAACCGCTCGCCTACCAAGGCCCTCGATGGCAGGACACCGTACGAGGCTTGGCATGGGCGCAAGCTGGCGGTCTCCCACCTGCGGGTCTTCGGCTGCCTCGCGTTCTCCAAGGAGCTTGGCCACATCGGCAAGCTCGACGACAGGAGCACCCAGGGGTGTTCATCGGCTACGCGGAGGGCTCGAAGGCCTACCGCATCCTCGACCTGGAGACACAGCGTGTGCGCACTGCGCGCGACGTTGTGTTCGACGAAGGGCGAGGGTGGGTATGGGACAAGGCGGTGGACGATGGTTTGACTCCGACGTACGACGACTTCACCGTCGAGTACGTCCACTTCGAGGGAGCTGGGGGAGTAGGAAGCTCTTCTTCACCGAGCGTGTCTACCCCAGCCCCCAAATCTCCACCGACTCCGACACCAACACACCCTCGGGCCACGACTTCGACTACGACGAGCTCTTCGTCGACACCACCCCAGCTAGTGACTCCACATGCTCCAGCACCAACAGCCACTCCAAGCACGTCTACTCCGACGCCAGCTCGTGTTGAGCGCAGCCCGGTGGAGTTCGCTACTCCGCTCTCCCACGACGGGGAGCGCATCGACGCGTACCACGACGGCGAGCAGCTACGGTACCGTACGATGGAGGATCTTCTCGGCGACCAGCCGGTGCCGGGACTGGTGCCTCGCGACCTAGAGGCGCAGTTGCACCTTGCGTGCGACGACGGTGAGCCTCGGTCTTTTGCAGAGGCCGAGAAACACGCGGCATGGCGTGCCGCGATGCAGTCGGAGATGGACGCGGTTCAGGAGAACCGCACCTGGGAGCTTGCTGACCTCCCTCGTGGTCACCGCGCGATCACCCTTAAGTAGGTGTTCAAGCTGAAGAGGGATGAAGCCGGAGCCATCGTCAAGCACAAGGCTCGCTTGGTGGCACGCGGTTTCGTGCAGCAGGAGGGGATCGACTACGACGATGCCTTTGCTCCCGTGGCACGGATGGAGTCCGTGCGACTCCTTGCGCTGGCTGCTCAGGAAGGCTGGGGCGTCCATCACATGGACGTCAAGTCGGCGTTTCTGAATGTCAACTTGAAGGAGGAGGTCTACGTGCACCAGCCGCCGGGATTTGTGATCCCCGGCAAGGAGGGCAAGGTGCTACGCCTGCACAAGGCCCTCTACGGCTTGCGGCAGGCACCGAGGGCGTGGAATGCCAAGTTGGATTCCACGCTCAAGGGGATGGGCTACGAGCAAAGCCCGCACGAGGCGGCCATCTACCGGCGGGGCAATGGAGGAAATGCCTTGCTGGTGGGTGTCTACATCGACGACTTGGTGATCATCGGCACCAAGGATGCGGAGGTCGCGGCGTTCAAGGAGATGAAGGCCACCTTCCAAATGAGTGATCTGGGGCCTCTCTCCTTCTACCTGGGGATCGAAGTGCACCAGGACGACTCCGGGATCACGCTTCGACAGACCGCCTACGCCAAGCGCGTCGTTGAGCTGTCTGGGCTCACCGATTGCAACCCAGCTCTCACTCCGATGGAGGAGAGACTAAAGCTGAGCCGCGACAGCACGGCGGAGGAGGTGGATGCTACACAGTACCGGCGTCTTGTGGGGAGCCTTCGCTACCTCACCCACACACGGCCGGACTTGGCCTTCTCCGTCGGCTACGTCAGTTGGTTCATGCAGCGACCGACGACGGAGCACCAGCAGGCTGTGAAGAGAATCATCTGCTACGTTGCGGGGACTCTCGACCACGGTCTCTACTACCCGAGGTGTCCTGGCAAGGCACACTTCGTCATGTACAGCGACAGCGACCACGCCGGCGACATCGACACCAGCAAGAGCACGAGCGGGATTCTCTTCTTCCTCGGCAAGTGCCTCGTTAGCTGGCAGTCGGTCAAGCAGCAGGTGGTGGCCCTGTCCAGCTGCGAGGCCGAGTACATGGCGGCCTCCGCCGCTTCGACCCAGGCGCTCTGGCTTGCTGGACTGCTTAGTGATCTCCTCGGCAGAGACACTGGAACAGTGGAGCTCAGGGTGGATAGCAAGTCTGCTCTGGCCCTGGCAAAGAACCCCGTTTTTCACGAACGGAGCAAGCACATCCGGGTGAGGTACCACTTCATCCGAAGCTACTTGGAGGAAGGGAGCATCAAGGCGAGCTACATCAACACCAAGGACCAGCTTGCGGACTTGCTCACCAAGCCTCTTGGGAGGATCAAGTTCCTCGAGCTCTGCTCCAGGATCGGGATGGCCCAACTTCCCCACAAGACGACGCACAAGACTTAGGGGGAGAATGTTGGATAAGTCTTTGTGGTCCTTGGTCGTGATTCTTCTTTTTGCTTTTGGGTAGTTTCACCTTTTTCAGGACAGCATCTACCCTTTAGCATATTTTTCAGTTGCTAGGACAGCTGCGGTTAGTAGTACAGCAGCAGTTAGCATCTCCTTTATGCCTCCTTTATGCTTTATTCAGTTTGGATGCCCTCTAGGACAGTATCCCATTCAAATTTTGAATTTTAGACTAGGAGGGTGCAGCAATAGGCTAGCAGCCAGCTATGGCTATATATATGTATCCAACCTCCCTCAGGTAGGTATGGCTTTTGTGTTTTGTGAATGAAGAAAACCAGAAAATTGCCCCATCTCGAGTGCCATCCTCTTCTCAATGAGAGTAACCATTGAAATTCTAACAGAGGTCTATTTCCTTTTTAACAATCCAAGATCTTGATCTCCATACTTGCATAAATTACATTCGAGAACTGGTCAGTGTCCACATTTTAATATTTCATTGCTGTTGTGTCCCCATTGACGGCACTGGAGACAAGAAAACTGGATAGCGTTACAGTTTGGGTGAACTTCATATAGCCCCTACTTTACAAGATATAGAAGTTTGATTATGTTAGTTCTGCATTTCGAGAAGCCTAATTAAGTGGTTAACCTTGCCTAGTCTGCCTTGGTTCTGCATTTTGAGGTAATCATATCTGGCCTAGAGTGAAGTCTAATTAAGTAGCAATGCTTCTGGCCAGATACCATAAAATAAAGTGCAAAGTAGGCATATCCTTTTAGACTAGTTTACTTGCTCCAAATGACTTAAGATGTTCTTTTTGGGGCATAATAGCCTAGTAGGGCTACTAATGGTGCCAAGCTTAGCCAAAGTAGCTACCAATTCTGTAAGTCATTTTCATAAAAATAATTCGCTGTCTGATTTGCACCTAAATGTAAAGCTGGGCAATCATTTTGCCTATGGTAATTGTTCCCAACCGGCTCCAATTAATACCAAAATTCTGGTTACCAATTATATTTGAGCTTCTTTCCGTTAGATGTATATTTAGATTTTATATTCCTTTATTTGTAAAGGGTTTTTCTGTATATTTGTGTATTCCTGTACCTGTATATATTTGGGCCTTTTGCCCTAAGGTGAATAAAAGTGCTGTTCATAACATGGTATCAGAGCCTAAACTAGGGTTAGACTTTTCTTCTTGTCCTAGATGATCGAAAGATTTTTCCACACACCTTACCTGGTTTTTGTGGTCGATTTTTTCGCGGTGGTCATCGAACTCGTCGTGGTCGCCGGTGCTGCTTGTCTCTGCGCCGGCGACCGCTCATCTATGCTCGCCGGCCACCGCTTGTCGTCCCCGTCACCAGCTCCAGTTCGTTCCGCTACCCGTCGCTCACCGCCGGCAATCACTTGTCGTCGGCTACCGTCGTCCGCTCGTCTCCTGCCGATGCCCTTCGTCGGTTGCGGCGCCGCTTGTCTCCGGCCGCAACCCACCCCTCATCTCCGGCTGCCGCCCGTCGTCGGCTGCGGCGCCGCTCGTCTTCAGCCGCTGCCCGTCGCCGCTCGACTCCGGCCGCCGCCGGTCGCCACCCGTCTCCGGCCACTGCCCGTCGAGCAGCCGCCGCTCGTTGCTGCCCAGCGCCAACCGCCATTTCGTTTCGTGTTGCCCGCCGGTGTCGATTCTTTTCCTTCGAATCGGTACCGATCCAGATCGGGTGATTTTTCTAAAAAAAATAATAAAAAAAAGAGCCTCTTGCTGCCTTTCCTGTGCAGTTGCACCAGCGTTTGGGTGTTTCTCCGAGGCTGTTAAAAAAAAGAAAAGAAAAGAAAAACAAAAGAAAAAAGAGAGAGAGAGAGGTTCCTGTTCTTTCGCTTGCTGCCGCTTTCATTTGCGCTCTCGCCGTCGCCCGTTGCTCCGTGCCAATGTCATCTCTATCAGGCACAGTTTCAGTTCCTCATTGCCCAGTTATTTTTGATGGCATCAACTATAATCATTGGGCTCAGCATGCGTCTACATATGTGTGGTCAACGCCTTTGGGACGTTCTTTTTGGTGAGCTAGCTTGCCCCCCTTTCCCCTTGGCTCAAGCTATGCCTACTTTTTCAGCTCAGACTACTGATGAAGACAGAGCAAAGGCACAAGAGGAGTATGATGATGCTTTGGAAACTTATCAGGGTCAGTATGTTATGTACAAGACTTGGTTGGATGAGGATGCTTGTGCTTCTGCTATTCTTGTAGCTAGTATGGAGGTCCATCTTACTGGTGATGTGGTTACCCTTGCTTTAGCTCATTTCATGTGGACACACCTTCGTGACCGTTATGCACCTACTGGTGATGCTCTATATCTTGCTATGGTGCGTCAGAAGCAGTCTTTACAGCAGGGAGATGCTACAGTGGATGAGTTCTATACACAGTTATCCTCTGTCTGGCGCCAGCTTGATCCTTTGGGACCTGATATTTGTCGTACTTGTCAGTGTTGTCAGCGCCAGTGGTCTCACATGGATCTTCGCTGCATCTATGACTTCCTCACACGTCTTCGCTCTGAGTATGAGTCGATCCGTGCACAGTTGCTTGCTCGGCACCCCCGTGTTACTTTGATGGAGGCTCTAACTGATATTCATTCTGAGGAGATTCGTCTTCGTGAAGCGGGTATTATATCGCATCCTTCTTCAGTACTCGTTCGTACCACAGCTTCAGTGTCTTCATCATCAGCAGCTCCTTCCTTTACTTTACCAGCACATACTTCTTCTCAAGTGGTATCATCTTCCAGTGGTCATCTTCATTGCACTTACTGTGATCGAGATGGACATGTGGAGTCATTTTGCTTTAGGAAGAAGGATTTATGGCGCAGTCGTTCTTTATCGGTTGCTGGGAGTTCTTCTCAGAAGAGTACTCGCTCTTCTTCTCAGAAGAGTACTGGCAGTTCTGCAGTTCTGATACACAGGAGATCCTTATGTTACTGCGTTGCCTCACTGCTTCTGCTTCGACAGGTTTAGCTAGTTCAGTTGCTTTGCCCTCTGCACAATCTGATTTTGTTGTTCCTGGTTCTCACTTTTCCGTGGATTCTTGATTCTGGTGCTTCTTTCATATGACCCCTGATAAGTCTTGTCTTTCATCTATATGTCATCCTTTAGTCCCTATTACTGTTCAAACTGCCGATGGTACCCCTCTTTCTGTTGTTGGTCATGGGACTCTTTCATCTTCTTGTAGTGTTCCTTTTGTTTCCTATGTTCCAAATTTGACCATACAGCTCATGTCTGCTGGACAGCTTGTTGATCATGATTGTCGTGTTATTCTTGATTCTGACTCTTATTGTGTTCAGGATCGACGCATGGGTCTCCTGGTTGGTACTGGCCCTCGCCACCATGATTCTCAACGTCTTTGGGAGCTTGACTGGCTTCGTCTTCCTTCCGCTGCGCTTACCAGTCTTCTTGCTTCTGCTACCTCCCCTAAACCCTCTTACTCAAGTCTGTAGTCGTCGCCCTCGTGTTATGGAGCCTTCTGTTGATGCTTCTCCTGTTGCTCCTCCGAGATACAATCTTCGGGATCGTAATTTAGTTACGATTCGTCCAGAGGATCGCTATGGTTATGTTGCTACTGTTCTCGCTGAGCCTAGTTCTTATCGTGATGCTGTTATTCATCAAGAATGGCAACATGCAATGGTAGAGGAGCTTGTTGCACTTGAGCGTACTGGTACTTGGGATCTTGTTCCATTGCCATCTCATGTTCGTCCTATCACGTGTAAAGGGATCTATAAGGTCAAGACTCGCTCTGATGGAACTCTTGAACACTATAAAGCTCGCCTTGTAGCGTGTGGTTTTCAACAAGAGCATGGTCGTGATTATCATGAGACTTTTGCTTCTGTGGCTCACATGACCATTGTTTGAACTCTTGCAGTAGCCTCTACTCGTCATTGGAATATCTCCTAGCTTGATGTTAAAAATGCTTTTCTCAATGGGGGATTGCATGAGGTTTACATGCGACCACCCCTAGGATATTCGGTTCCTGAGGGTATGGTTTGTCGTCTTCGCGGCTCTCTTTATGGGCTCAAGCAGGCTCCTCGTGCTTGGTTTCAACGGTTTGCTTCTGTAGTCACTGCTGCTGGTTTTTCGGCTAGTGCTCATGATCCTGCACTTTTTGTCCATACTTCGCCTCGTGGGCGTATCATTCTTCTTCTCTATGTTGATGATATGATTATCACTGGCGATGATGCTGATTTTATTGCATGTCTCAATGCTCAATTTCTGATGTCTGATCTTGGTTCTCTTCGCTATTTTCTAGGGATTGAGGTTTCCTCTACCCCCGAGGGTTTTTATCTTTCCCAGACGAAGTATATTCAGGATCTTCTGGATAGGGCTTCTTTCACTGACCAACGCACGATTGACACTCCTATGGAACTTAATCTTCATCTTTCTGCCACTACTGGTGTGCCATTAGCTGATCCCACTTGCTATCGCCATCTCGTAGGAGTCTTGTTTATCTTGCTATCACTCGTCCTAATATTTCATATGCTGTGCATATTCTGAGTTAGTTTGTTTCTGCTCCCACCCAACTTCACTATAGTCATCTTCTTCGTGTTCTTCGTTATCTTCATGGGACTATCTTTTGTTGTCATTTCTTTCCTCGGTCCACATCTTTACAACTTCAAGGGTATTCTGATGCTACTTGGGCTAGTGATTCCTCTGATGGCAAATCTCTTTTTGCTTATTGTGTTTTTCTTGGTGGTTCCCTCATTGCTTGGAAGACTAAGAAACAAACAGCAGTTTCTTGTTCTAGTGCAGAGGCTGAGTTACGAGCTATGGCCCTTTTGACAGCAGAGGTTACTTGGTTACGTTGGTTACTTGAGGATCTTGGTGTTTCTGTGACTTCCCCGACCTCTTTGTTGTCGGATAGTACAGGTGCTATTAGTATTGCTCGTGATCCTATCAAGCATGAGCTTACTAAGCATATTGGTGTGGATGCTTCTTACACACGCACCCAGGTACAATATCAGGTGATTGCTCTTCAGTATGTGCCTTCCGAGTTGCAGCTGGCTGATTTCTTTACCAAAGCACAAACTAGAGCTCAACACAGGTTCTATCTCTCCAAACTCAGTGTTGTTGATCCACCCTGAGTTTGAGAGGAGGGGGGGGGTATTAGATGTATATTTAGATTTTATATTCCTTTATTTGTAACGGGTTTTTCTGCATATTTGTGTATTCCTGTACCTGTATATATTTGGGCCTTTTGCCCTGAGGTGAATACAAGTGCTGTTCATAACACTTTCTATGTTCTTTTTATTTTTATAGAATGCTGAAATGAAATAGCATTACAAATTTGCTTGAATAGCACTGCTGATAAAATCTTCAATGTTTTGTCATGATAGGATAGCAGAAGGAATATTATATGATTCAAGGAAAGATCTGAACAAACTCAATAATGGACGAACTACAGACAGGGATAAGATTGCAGCAACTAGTGCACTTGTATGTTCTCTAATGACTCCTAGTAGTTTCAGATGTCATTTTTTTGTGTTATCTTGTTTATGTTGGCACTATTTTAACTCTTCCATACCAGCCTTATGTTGCTTCACGTCTAGAGGATGTCTGGGCGGTGTCGGGTTGATTGGGGTTAGAGGGGAGGGGAGGGAGGGGGAGGGAGGGGGGGCTATACAAAGAACTTGAGAGAGAAAGGCTACTGGGGTAATACGTGTAAAAGTTGTGTATCACTGCATTAAGAATGAAAAGGAAAGTTCATAACCATTGTCTCGCACAACCACATAATGCTATGATACTTGCAAGGGAATTGCATCTCCTAGCAAGTAAGTCCTAGGTGATAACAGCAGATCGTCTTAGCTGCATCCTAGGCCATTTTCAACACAGGTGCTTGGAGAGGTGCTAGTTCTGAAGCACCAATGCTTGATGAAGCATCATGCTCAGCAGGTTTTTAAGCTTGTAATCCCCTAAATTGATTATTCTTGCAACCATTTAAGCACTTATGAAGATGCTTCCATTGGAGAATATTATTTATTATGTGAACATATTTTCTGACCTTAAACACCTCTGAATTAGCTTCATTGAAGATTCCTAGGATCTCTTTGGCTGCTTGTAGTTGTGTGTGGGTCAGTTTGACTAACAGGCTAATTGTATACACAACTTCACTTGCCTCTAAGGTGGGGTAGCTCCAGGCGGGTTTGGATCACTTATTATACACGGCCCTACCAAGGGGTTAGGAGAGCCCTCGCTCACTTCATGCAATGCCGCCATTGAGCAAAAAGATGCCTCCTACACCCATGACTACTTCTCAAAACTCTAGTGGTGGTGCTAAGGTTGGAGACTAGGTGAGATGATTGCAAACAATAGCAATCGTGGCTGTTGGAGACTTCAACCTTGTGGAAGAGACTAGACAGCACATATACTATCCGGATTGTTGCATCGTAGGGAAGCCTGGGGTGGTGCTAATAAATTTAAATGAGATATTCCAATACTTTGTTGACCCATGTCTAATGAATATATACACAAGTCTAAAGTTCATCAGAATACATTATGATCCTAATGGCTATAACCAAATCGTTGCTCCTGCAAAAAAAGAAAGAAAAAAGTTTACACTAACATGATATTTGAGCATTTGCTTTCACACTTTGGAAGTTTAGGACTAGATTTGTAGCCGTGTAGATATGATATTTAAGCAAGTAAATTTATTAAACTTTGCTAATGACATGTTTTTACATATTATGCGTGTAGTTGCAAGCACTTGAAGTTGCTGGACTTCTTGAAAGTGGAATGAAGAATATGCTAACTCCAGGGGTACTTCTATTAACTTTTTTTATTCAGTGAATTGACTTCTTTTTTAATTCCCTCATTCTTTTCAAATAATGGAAGCATTCCATTTTACTATATGCTTCTAATAGCAGTGCATTGTTCATTTTAATAATTTTTATTCTTGTTAAGGTTCTTTTTTATTTGTATGCTTCTGATATTCAAAACCAATGTTGCGTGCATATTAGACAGTTTCCATACATGGAAATGTGCATAAACTTTTAAATTAAGTTTTGGAACGTCAGACAAACTAATGAGTCTTTAAATGTTACTGTAATGCTCTATGGAATGGGACAATATTGATCATTAACTAGAACATTTGTTAAGCTTAGAATGAAATGCACCACTATTGAAAAATATAATTTGGCAATTTTCCTATTAAAAATGGTACTACACTAGTTATGATGGCCTCATTGAAATTCATGAATTGCAGGACTTCTGTTTATTCTATGTGAAATGGCAACTTTGATTTCAGTTCCATTTTCATCCCTGGCTTACCTTTAGTATTTTAACTTATCCAACTCTTTAATTTCAGGAACAAGATTTATATCCTGTTGAACAGGCTCTTAACAAGTGTGTTTCGCTTTACAAAGAGGTACGTGCAAAAATCCATTTTCAACCTCCTTGTATCAGTATAAATGTAAACCAAGGACGAAAGGTAGGCAGCAGCATGCTACATGTTAGATTCAATCGTATGAAAGCACAAATTACACAATCAAATTGCCCTTTTTGAGAGAACTTCTACCCCTGCAGCCTCATACGCAGAAATTCGTGTCAAAGATTCTCAAGAACGAGTATATCAGATGCTTGAGGCGGCTCACTGGTATTGTTCAGAGCGATTTCGCTGTGTCGGAGGCATTGACATTGCAGGGGTTGCTAGCTGAAGCGCAACAGATACTTGAAGAACTTGGACACGAGAGCAACTAGAAGTATGGAAAAGTAATTATTCATGACTCGGAGGAACACCTTTGTTGTGTGCAAGGTCTTCTAGGTTGGTTTTGCACCAACAGATTTTGATGCCAGCATGGATTTTTATTGTGCTGTGTAGTCGCCGCCCAGCTGCTCTGAGCTATCGACCATATGCTGCCGTAGTTGGTGGCGACTTTGCAAGCAACAAAGGATGGTGATTTTGTTTTCTTCTGGTTTACAGGTTTATGCTGCCGTGGTTTTTTGTTTGACCTGCGGATGTCATTTGCCCGGCAAATTTTACTTGTATCATGACTGCTCGATTTTGGAACACTTAAGTAGGCTTCCACGGTGTCAACGAAGTGTACGAAGATCCACTCTTTAGGATTTTATATTTTTATACTCACCTTGTTCTTCAGAAGCTTCTTTTTCCTGCCTGGAACAACTTCAGAAGTTGATATTTGCAAAAATATATAATTTTCCTTTGGGGTCATAACACAAACCATTATTGTTTAGTAGTAAAAACATGGGCATTTAACATTTTCAATATAGGTAGAGTCATTGGGTGTTCGCTCTTTTTCCATAACTTTAGCGTTGGCAATATGTTATAGTGGGCGAAATGCTGACAAATAATCCTAAGACCTGGTTTTCTTATTAGACCTACCTCAAAACACTATTTGAAATATAAAGCTATAATAACTACTTGTTATGTCTGTGTCGTGTTTTTGAGGTGTCTAACTAGAGATCAGGTATTACAAACATTATGTTTGTTTGCGCACATAAAAGAATATAACCCCTAACTGCGGTAAGGAGTATTAAAGGAATAAAATATCTTAATTTATAAACCAAGAGTAGATAAGAGGATATAAAACGGTAATATTCTCAGGTCCAGAAAAAAGTTTGGTAATCTTCTCCCTTTGGTGGGCATTTACGCAAGGTACTGATATTTTGAGTCTCGATTATCCTCCACATTAAACTAGATAATGCCTGCGCTTTGCTGCGGGATATATATTAGATATTGTAGAAATGATTAAATGATTTGGATTGAAATATTGTGAAAATGATTTGAGAATGATGTTTATGTTTAGTTTAGTTTTAGAATGAAATAAATTGTAGATATAATTACTATATGTTTGTATGTTGAGCTTTATGTGATTAGTAGTTTGATGTGGCATGCTTGCATGCTAGGCTTTAGGGGTACTAAGGCCATGTTCAACGCTCCACGCTGGAGCTGGAGCGTGGTCTCACCCTTCCCAAGGGGAATATTCACGCCACGTCGACCAGGACCGTACCCTCACCTAGCGCCGTGACCCTCTACAGAGCGTCGGGTGGTTTCGGCAGCTTTTTGGCGAGGAACGGGTGAGGAGCCGCGTTGGGGGAGAGGCGTCGCCCCGCGCTGTTGCTGCTCCCGTGCCGGGAAGAAGATGGAGAGGGGGTGGACTGGAGAGAAGGGCCTACCCGGGAAGCTCCGTCGGCGATCGACGACCCGATCTGCCGCCGCGTGGATCCTCCGTCGCCGCCTCAATCCCCGCCGCCGCCGCGTAGATCCGTCGTCGCTGCCTCGATCCCCGCCGCCGTCGTGTAGATCCGCCATCACCGCCTCGATCCCCGCCGCCTCCACGTCGATCTGTCGCCGCCGCATCGATCCCCGCCGCCTCCGCGTGGATCCGCCGCCGCCGCATCGATCTCCGTCGCCTCCGCGTGGATCCGCCGCCGCCGCATCGATCTCCGTCGCCTCCACGTCGATTTGCCACCGCGGCATCTATCCCCGTCACCTCCGCGTCGATCCACTGGCGAAGAGAGAGGAGGGAGGGGCGGCGCCTCCGGGAAGAGAGAGGCGATAGGGGAGGCGGCGCCGAGGGGAAGGGAGAGGGGAAGCGGAAGAAAAGAGAAGGGATGCGCGTTTATATATGTTTGTGATTTTTTGGGGTATACTGCAAATATTATATGCATATGCAAATAAAAAAAATCTACAGCTTTAAATGCAAAATGTGACGGACTGATAGGTGCTGAAACACAAAAATGAGATGGGGATATGGCTTGCATTGTGTGAGGCATATCCCTAGCTGGGTGCTTAATCACTTTTGCTATGGGGGTGCACCCTGCATTGGGCATGTCCTAATAAATGCTATGCTTGCATGTTGAGTTTTAGATATTTAACGGGCATTAGCTTTATGGAAAGAAGAGATAGGAAGTCAAAGGTCTTATTCGTCTTTCTTGCCCTATGTGAATATGAGACAATTTTGGAAAGTGAATAATTCACTATTGAAAGTGCAAGTCGATGTTCCAGATATGAAAGTGGAGTGAAATATGGATATGAAGGTTCAAGTCCAGCTCCAATCTAGGTATAAAAGTGTTCTTCTCTTTAGTCCGCTTTTATTTTTTTTCTTTCTTGGGAGTCTTAAGATAGGACAGGAAATCGTGTTTTCTGAATATCTCTGTTCCGGCAAAAGAAGTAAGTTTGTTCGAGATCGAAAGAGTGCCCTCGGGAGACTAGACTGATAGTAACAGTAGCGCGCTTTCAATTGAGGAGAGCTGTTCACAAGTAGTGGTTTTGAGCTCTTTCTTGTAGAGGTTCAGAATAGGTAATTCCTTCACTTCAGTTGCACTAGTGGATTGAATAACTGTTTAGCATTTTTCCACTTATCCAATTCTTTGCAAGAGTATTAGAGAGAGAGAGCTATTCTTAAGTCAGTTCCTGAAGTCCACTTTTTTTAGTCAGAAGTTCACTTTAGCTAAGTAGTCCTTCATCAAACTTGCATATCTAGCACGTGGGAACATATCCTATGCACACAAGCTTACCGTGCATACTTCGTGCACACCAACTAGCAAATGTCACGAAAAATTCTACAAAAAATTAAAGTCCACTCTTTTTTAGTCAGAAGATCACTTTAGCTAAGTAGTACTTCATCAAAATTGCATATCTGGCACTTGCAAACATATCCTATGCACGTAAGCTTACCGTGCACACTTCATGCACACCAATTAGCAAATATCACGAAAGATTCTATAAAAAAATGGACATTTACTCATATTAGTATTACACATATCTACGAAGTCTCATATTCAAATTCATTATATTTTAGTCGTTACCAAAAAGTGAAAAATATGATAGTTTTAAGGGTAAAAATCTGTCTGAATTTTATCTTTTTTATTACGGCTAAAATATAATGAAGTTGAAGATAAAATTTCATATGTAGGTGTAATACTATTCTAAGTATGTGTATAATTTTTTGTAGAATTTTTCGTGACATTTGCTAGTTGGTGTTTATGGGAAGTTTGTGTGGATATTATATGTTCCCCTGGCATTTTAGGGTCAATCTTTCATGTTGAAAGCTAAAGAAAAGGTACTCCCCCTCTTTTTAAAAGGATAGACAATTGAGAGAATAGGGCGATAACGATAGACATAGGAACCGAAATAGGTCCCCTTTTTCATTCATCGAATTAGGTCAGAATGGATCAGGGAACCCGGCTCTGAGAAAAACACAGTAAGAGCGCCCAACCTCTGAAATATAGCATTCTCTCTCTGCTCGGGAATTTAAATTTTATGCCAAAATTTAAATTCTAAAAGAGTAGCTTGAAGTGACTGGACCTGGTTCGAGGCCAGTTCATGCCTTCCTGGCTGAAACTAAGCAGGGAATACATTTTCTTCTGCAATTACGTTGAAAAAGACATAAGACATAATTGGGTTCCTGATCGAAGCTACAGTGGAACGATGACATATCCTTCCTCCCAAAGAATATTTACACATTTCATGATGTTTGTTTCAACTTACAATCAATAGTATTCCCGCGTATCTAACCTAACCCAGGAGGGGTCTGTATTATAACAGTAATCTTGCAGGCTTATCTTTTTTTTTTCAGTAAATTTTAGCATCTCCACGGAAAATATGGTGGTCAGGTGGATGCAGTTACAAGTGCTGGAATTTCACAGCTACCGTTGGTCAGTGATGAATATCTAGGCGGCAATAATGAATCCATATCAGCAAAATGTCCCTCCTCGATGTATGCCTCCTTACCTATTGGTGCGTCAAGGACAGAGTTTGGTATCGCGTCAAGAGTCTCCTCTAAGAAGGATTCAAGTGTCTGCACAAATGAAGTTTATGACTTAAGCTATCATTTAAGGGACATTTGAAGGGAAAAAGAAAATAATGCAGGTGTCAGTATGCATGTAGAATAATTAATTTTCATATACGCTGACGACATATTCACATTTCACAATGAACCAATTTTGCATGATTTTGGGAAAGGTCCTTTTACACCTTAAGAGCATGTGCCTTCATGCTTTGCATGCCATCCAAATAGTCATGAAAATTTTGAATGAAGTTAAGGGCACAAATTGTCAAGTCATAAGTGAAACAAAATATAGCTATGAATTGCTCATGCTATGCAAGGGTGGAGTCATTCTTCTGTTTCTTCATATACACATCTGAGTTTCAAATTGAAATGTTCTGAAATGATAAATTAAATTTAATATTTGAATATTTTTCAATTATTTAATTGATATTTGAGAGGTTTGGAGATTACGGGGCACATGCCCTCAAGGTGTAAAAATCCAGATCCATGATTGTGCACCTCATACTGATTTTCTCATTTTCAGGTAGCTTAAAACATAACTGGCTAGCATATAAAATGATGACCAACAACATTCAGATAATTAAGTTAGAAAAAGAAAACTAGTTAAGTGCTTGAGATGATTACTTGACCACTTGGAGATTGAACAGCTTCCTCATTTTCATTTACTAGATCAAAATTAACCTTACAAGTATTCATAAAACCAAGTCTCACAATAATTCATTTGAGTATAGTATAGGCATCTTTCTTCTGTTGTATTTGTTGGAAGAAGTAATGTGGCATGACAAAGGATAGACTTTTTTTTTTATAACTTACCTTGCAATGACGCAGTGTAGAGTCAGCCTTGCGTTTCCAAAGGCCATTGCCAGGTTCCGAGTGGAATAAATTTAACAATGGCTGTCAAAATCAAGCGATTTTCTCAGTAACTGAAAGCACATATTTGCATAAGCTCATAAATTTTACAAAAGGACTGATAAAGGTCAATATAGTAATTGCATTAAATCTAGTTTCCAGATCAATACACAGAATGCAGAACTCGCAACTGTTAGACCACAATTAAGCAGCTCAGAATACCAGGAGAAACAGATGAAACTGTTTGATCAGTGCATTTCCTTTTCTTCAATGAACTCTATTTTCTATTTAGTGTGCTATAATTATCTTTTATAACTCATATCTTAGGCTTTTAGGCATAAAGTAGAATCCCTATCTATACGCAAACAAAAGTAACAGTTCTTGAGTAATTCAGAAAGCTATGATCAACACAATGGTGCATACGTCACAGATAATTACATTATAAGGTGAAACAAGTACATAAATGCCCTGCTACATCACATCATAAAGCTAACAATAGGTTGTTTTCATTAAATGTAAGTGCAACCCACACCTTGGCAAGTTGTCTCACGTTTGGTCTGCTGGGGCCATATTGGCCCATTATTGAATCACCATAAACCTGGTAGCTCTCAAGGATCTAAAACAAGGAGTTCAGTTAATACTTATAAAAGAAATAGTTGATAGCTGAAAACAAAACCATCCTTTGATGCTAAACCTGGCGACGAGAAGAGCGTCTTGTCGGCATCCCATAGACTTCACTGTCCACATGCCCCAGCATGTTCCATGGACTGAACATTTATTCCATACCAAAATTAAAATTACAACTAAATACTGTTTCAGGTTTTCAGCAACAAAAGGAAACATATTCTAGTTACTTAGTTTGCATGTTTGAAAGCATCAAAGAATTTAGAGACACAAAGGCTTCTAATTATGACCATACTTATTATATGCAGCCCGGCCAACCATAACTCGATGTGCACCTTGTCTTATGGATGCAGTGACCTGCAAATGAATAAAACTGATGTTCAATAAAAATGACTTGACTCAGGCATATTATATCTGATTGCAACAAGAGCTACTTCTCTGCATGAATGTCTAGTACTAAGTACAGAGAGAACAAATATATTCCTTTTGCATTCATGAAACAAAATTGTTTTTTTATTGCCAAGGAAAATTGTATCATTAACATCAGTTTGACCTAATTTGAACTGATGGACTCGCTACGCAATTTGTTCATTAAAATAGCAACTTCCAGGAATTGCATTATCAAAACTACATAACTAGAGTAAGATACTCACTTGATCAATAGTAGTTATACCTCCATTTAGAGTAAACTGCACATCTGGGAAGTCCCGCAATAAAGCAAAGTAGTATTCATATCTGCAAAAAAAATGTTGAGGCCGGGGATGAAAATTCAGATGAGAACTAGTCAGTTACTGGTGATAACCAGGAAATAAAATCTGTTCTGCAGACCTTAAATTTAATTCAACAGATTAGGAAGCAATTTGGACTATAGGATTGTGTTTGTGCCCCTCATGCTCTACACGTAGTATCTACATCATTTGGAATCTTACCCAAAGTTAACAATTGAAAGTTGAACCTCTACTTAATGCATATTCTTGTTTATGGAAATGGTTATCCTCTTTAGAGATTTTTTTTGGCGCCACTCCATAAATTTTGTTAGAACTTCAATGGTTACTCTCATTGAGAAGAGGATGGCACCTGAATGAGGCAATTTTCTGGTTTTCTTCATTCACAAAACACAAAGCCATACCTACCCGAGGGAGGTTGGATACATATATATATAGCCATAGCTGGCTGCTAGCCTATTGCTGCACCCTCCTAGTCTAAAATTCGAAATTTGAATGGGATGCTGTCCTAGAGGGCATCCAAACTGAATAAAGCATAAAGGAGGCATAAAGGAGATGCTAACTGCTGTTGTCCTACTAACCGCAGCTGTCCTAGCAACTGAAAAATATGCTAAAGGAGTAGATGCTGTCCTGAAAAGGTGAAACTACCCAAAAGCAAAAAGAAGAATCACGACCAAGTGTTAGAATTTCAATGGTTACTCTCATTGAGAAGAGGATGGCACTCGAGATGGGGAAATTTTCTGGTTTTCTTCATTCACAAAACACAAAAGCCATACCTTCCCGAGGGAGGTTGGATACATATATATAGCCATAGCTGGCTGGATGGCTGCAAGCTAATTGCTGCCCACACTAGTCTAAAATTTGAACGCGATGCTATCCTAGAGAGCATCCAAACTGAATAAAACATAAAGGTGATGGTCCTAGATGCTGTCCTAGAGATGCTAAAAGCAAAACCGAAATATGCTAAAAGCAAAACTGAAAGGATGCTGTCCTAAAAGGGAAAAACAACCTAAAAGCAAGAGAGGGACCACAAGGACCAAAGACCACAAGGCTTATTCCATCATTCTCCCCCTAAGTCTTGTGCGTCGTCTTGTGGGAAAGTTGGGTCATCCCGATCCTGGAGCAGAGCTCAAGGAACTTGATCCTCCCAAGAGGCTTGGTGAGCAAGTTCGCAAGCTGGTCCATGGTGTTGATGTAGCTCGCCTTGATGCTCCCTTCCTCCAAGTAGCTTCGGATGAAGTGGTACCTCACCCGGATGTGCTTGCTCCGTTCGTGGAAGACGGGGTTCTTTGCCATCCTCGTCGTAGTCGACGTCGCCGTACCGGACTGCCTCCCACATGTGCCACACCTGCAACCTCACCCTCATCACCGCGGCCCACTCGATGTAGGTGGTTTTGGTGAGGGTAGGCCACCCACCGCCGGGACCAAAGTCTCTGACCACCGTCTGGACGCCATGGTGGCCATGACGCCGGTCAGGGGAGGGAGAGCCGCGCTGCCTGCGAGGGCCGCGCACGGGCTCCGGGCTGCCGCCGGCACGCCCGCGCCCGTCTGGGTTCCCGTCGGCGAGCGCGCGGTCCCTTGGGCCGCCGCCGCCGCTGTGGAGGTGGGCTGCTGCCCATCGCTCTGCCCGCTCCCGTGCCCCTCCTCTTGCCAGCTCCTCAAGCTCCCTGTCGGCGGTGATGTCGCCGGCGATGGAGCCATTGATGCTGCTGCGCAAGGTCTCAACCTCTACCTCCGCCGCACGTGCCGCATCTTCCGCCGCCTCCGCCTCCGCCTCCGCCCTGACTGCTGCCAACTCCGCTGCCGCCAGTCTGGCTGCCCTCGCTGCTGCTGTAGCGGTCTGAGCCGTTGCTCGCCTGCGCTCTTCTGCTGCGGCGAGCTCGGCGTCCTGCTGACGCCGAGTGCTCGAGGCGACCGAACGCCGAGACCGAACGTCGGACATGGCGCGCCTCCGGGGGGCTGCTGCGTGGAGAAGGGGAAGGAGAAGGGGAAGGAGGAGCAGCCGGTGCTGCTGTTGCTGGCTGAGAGCTCAACCGAGATTGGGAAGGAGTGGAGCAGGAGATATTTAGCCTACAGGAAAGTGTGGCTCTGATACCAGATGTTAGAATTTCAATGGTTACTCTCATTGAGAAGAGGATGGCACTCGAGATGGGGCAATTTTCTGGTTTTCTTCATTTACAAAACACAAAAGCCATACCTTCCCGAGGGAGGTTGGATACATATATATAGCCATAGTTGGCTGGATGGCTGCAAGCTAATTGCTGCCCACACTAGTCTAAAATTTGAACGTGATGCTGTCCTAGAGAGCATCCAAACTGAATAAAGCAGAAAGGTGATGGTCCTAGATGCTGTCTTAGAGATGCTAAAAGCAAAACCGAAAGATGCTAAAAGCAAAACTGAAAGGATGCTGTCCTAAAAGGGAAAAACAACCTAAAAGCAAGAGAGGGACCACAAGGACCAAAAACCACAAGGCTTATTCCATCACCAAGGACCACAAAGACTTATCCATCATTCTCCCCCTAAGTCTTGTGCGTCGTCTTGTGGGGAAGTTGGGCCATCCCGATCCTGGAGCAGAGCTCGAGGAACTTAATCCTCCCAAGAGGCTTGGTGAGCAGGTCCGCAAGCTGGTCCTTGGTGTTGATGTAGCTCGCCTTGATGCTCCCTTCCTCCAAGTAGCTTCGGATGAAGTGGTACCTCACCCAGATGTGCTTGCCCCATTCGTGAAAAACGGGGTTCTTTGCCAGGGCCAGAGCGGACTTGCTATCCACCATGAGCTCCACCGCTCCAGTATCTCTGCCGAGGAGATCACTAAGCAGTCGAGCAAGCCAGAGCGCCTGGGTCGAAGCGGCGGAGGCCGCCATGTACTCGGCCTCGCAGCTGGACAGGGCCACCACCTGCTGCTTGACTGATTGCCAGCTAACGAGGCACTCGCCGAGGAAGAAGAGAATCCCGCTCGTGCTCTTGCTGGTGTCGATGTCATCGGCGTGGTTGCTGTCGCTGTACCCGACGAAGTGTGCCTTGCCAGGACACCTCGGGTAGTAGAGACCGTGGTCGAGAGTCCCCGCAACGTAGCGGATGATCCTCTTCACAGCCTGCTAGTGCTCCATTGTCGGTCGTTGCATGAACCGACTGACGTAGCCGACGGAGAAGGCCAAGTCCGGCCGTGTGTGGGTGAGGTAGCGAAGGCTTCCCACAAGACGCCGGTACTGTGTAGCATCCACTTCCTCCGTCGTGCTATCACGGCTCAGCTTTAGTCTCTCCTCTATTGGAGTGAGAGCTGGGTTGCAATCGGTGAGCCCAGCCAGCTCAACGACGCGCTTGGCGTAGGCGGTCTGTCGAAGCGTGATCCCGGAGTCGTCCTGGTGCACCTCAATCCCCAGGTAGAAAGAGAGAGGCCCCTGATCACTCATCTGGAAGGTGGCCTTCATCTCCTCCCTGAACGCCGCGACCTCCGCATCCTTGGTGCCGGTGATCACCAAGTCGTCGACGTAGACACCCACCAGCAAGGCATTTCCTCCATTGCCCCGCCGGTAGATGGCCGCCTCGTGCGGGCTTTGCTCGAAGCCCATCCCCTTGAGCGTGGAATCCAACTTGGCATTCCACGCCCTCGGTGCCTGCCGCAAGCCGTAGAGGGCCTTGTGCAGGCGTAGCACCTTGCCCTCCTTGCCGGGGATCACAAATCCCGGCGGCTGCACGAAGACCTCCTCCTTCAAGTCGCCGTTCAGAAACGCCGACTTGACGTCCATGTGATGGACGCCTAGCCTTCCTGAGCAGCCAGCGCAAGGAGTCGCACGGACTCCATCCGTGCCACGGGAGCGAAGGCATCGTCGTAGTCGATCCCCTCCTGCTGCACGAAACCGCGTGCCACCAAGCGAGCCTTGTGCTTGACGATGGCTCCGGCTTCATCCCTCTTCAGCTTGAACACCCACTTAAGGGTGATCGCGCGGTGACCACGAGGAAGGTCAGCAAGCTCCCAGGTGCGGTTCTCCTGAACCGCGTCCATCTCCGACTGCATCGCGGCACGCCATGCCACGTGTTTCTCGGCCTCTGCGAAAGACCGAGGCTCACCGTCGTCGCACGCAAGGTGCAACTGCGCCTCCAGGTCGGGAGGCACCAGTCCCGGCACCGGCTGGTCGCCGAGAAGATCCTCCATCGTATGGTACCGTAGCTGCTCGCCGTCGTGGTACGCGTCGATGCGCTCCCCGTCGTGGGAGAGCGGAGTAGCGAACTCCACCGGGCTGCGCTCAACACTAGCTGGCGTCGAAGTAGACGTGCTCGGAGGAGTGGCTGTTGGTGCTGGAGCGCGTGGGGTCGCCGACTGTGGTGGTGTAGGCGAGGAGCTCGTCGTAGTCGAAGTCGTGGCCCGAGAGTGTGTTGGTGTCAGAGTCGGTGGAGGCTCGGGGACTGGGGTAGACACGCTCGGTGAAGAAGAGTTGCCTACTCCCCCAGCTCCCTCGAAGTGGACGTACTCGACGGTGAAGTCGTCGTACTTCGGAGTCGAACCATCGTCCACCGCCTTGTCCCATACCTACCCTCCCCTTCGTCGAACACTACATCGCGCGCTGTGCGCACACGCTGTGTCTCCGAGTTGAGGATGCGATAGGCCTTCGAGCTTGCCGATGTGGCCAAGCTCCTTGACGAACGCAAGGCAGCCGAAGACCCGCAGGTGGGAGACCCCCGGCTTGCGCCCATGCCAAGCCTCGTACAGTGTCCTGCCATCGAGGGCCTTCGTAGGCGAGCGGTTGAGGATGTAGACGGCCGTCACCACCACCTCTCCCCAGAATATGGCCGGCATCCCCCTCTGCTTGAGGAGAGCCCGAGCCATCCCTACAACCGTCTGGTTGTGCCGCTTGACACCGTTCTGTTGCAGGCTGTACGGCGCGGTGTAGTGGCGCTGAATGCCCTCATCAGCGCAATACGACGCAAATTCAGCCCCCGTGAATTCGCCGCCGTTGTCGGTGCGCAGCACGCGCAGCTTGCGGCCGCACTCCACCTCTGCAGCAGCCTGCGCGCGCCGGATGGCGTCCGCAGCCTCTCCCTTGCTGCCGAGGACCATCACCCACATGTAGCGGGAGAGGTCGTCGACGAGCAGCAGGAAGTAACGTCGTCCTCCTGGTGTGGCCGGTGTCACTGGGCCACACAAGTCCCCGTGCACGAGCTCGAGCAGCTCCTTGGCTCGGAAACTCGTCTGCTGGGGAAAGGGGAGCCGCCTCTGCTTCGTTAGGACGCAGACGTCGCAGAGCTGCTCCACGTGGTCAAGGCACAGCAGGCCTCGCACCATCTCCTTGGCGCTGAGCCGCTTCAGGGCCTCAAAGTGGAGGTGCCCGAAACGCTCGTGCCACTGCCACGCCTCGTCGTCCCGACGAGCGGCGAGGCAAACTGGTTGTGCGACCTGTGCGCTGAGGATGTAGAGTCGATTAGTGCCTCTGGTTACCTTGGCAAGAAGGCGACGGCAGCGATCCCAAATCCTCATGACTCCGTGCTCGACCAACACGCGTGAGCCGTTCTCATCCAGCTGTCCCACGCTGATGATAGAGTTCCTCAACACGGGGATGTAGTAGACTCCGGTGAGCAGCCTGTGCTCACCGGACTTGGCGGTGAAGGTGACGGAGCCGACGCCCTTGATCTCCACGCCGGAGGCATCCCCAAACTTGACGGAGCCTCGGACGCTAGAGTCAAGCTCGGTGAAGAACTCCCGCCGGCCAGTCATGTGATGGGTGGCGCCGGTGTCGAGGTACCACCCATCAGCCTTGTCGTTGCTGGAGCTGTTGCCGAGGAAGGCGTGTACCTTCGGCTCATCGAGGTGGAGGAAAGCCGTTGCGGCCGGTGCCGCTGGAGATAGCTCGATGCCGCGTCGTGGCTGTCGACAGTCTTTGGCCCAATGGCCAAGCTTGCCACAGTTGCGGCAAGCGTCGTCTCGTGCCGGCTTGTGGTTGCCGGCGGCGCCGCCCTGGGCGCCTCTGCGAGCACCACCCTCGGCGCGTCTTCGCGCCCACCGCAGTTGGACGCCTCCGCGCGCCTTGCACGGCTTGCGGCCGCCTGTCGAGGGAGAGGACTCCCCCTTCCTCCCGTCACCCTGGCTGGTCTCCCACTGCTCCCGAGTGAGATGGAGCTTCCCGCCAATGGTGATAGGCCCCAAGAGAGGCTGTGGCTCATCGCCGTCGACGACCTTGAGGCGACCTAACACCTCCTCGATCGACATCGTGGAGAGGTCCAGCAGAGACTCGATCAAGCGAGCGATCTGCCTGTACTTCTCTGGGACGCAACGAAAGAGCTTCTCGACGGCTCTCCTCGTCGTAGGTGTCGTCGCCGTACTTCACCATCTTCTGCAAAAGAGTGTTGAGACGGAGGGCAAAGTCATCAACATCCTCACCTGGCTTGAAGGCCAGGTTCTCCCACTCCTTGCGGAGTGCCTGCAGTGTGGACTTGCGGGCGCGGTTGCTGCCGATGCGTGCCACAGCGATGGCATCCCAGGCCTCCTTGGCAGTCCGCTTATGGGAAAGCGAGAACTGCATCTCGGGCGGGACTGCAGCGATGAGGGCATCCAGTGCCCGCCGATCCTCATCGTAGTCGACGTCGCCGTACCGGACTGCCTCCCACATGTGCCGCACCTGGAGCCTCACCCTCATCACCGCGGCCCGCTCGATGTAGTTGGTTTTGGTGAGGGTAGGCCACCCACCGCCGGGACCAAAGTCCCTTACCACCGTCTGGACGCCGTGGTGACCATGGCACCAGTCAGGGGAGGGAGAGCCGCGCTGCCTGCGAGGGCCGCGCGCGGGCTCCGGGCTGCCGCCAGCACGCTCGGCGGGTGCGCGGTCCCTTGGGCCGCCGCCGCCGCTCTGCCCGCTCCCGTGCCCTTCCTCTTGCCAGCTCCTCAAGCTCCCTGTCGGCGGTGATGTCACCGGCGATGGAGCCGTTGATGCTGCTGCGCAAGGTCTCAACCTCTACCTCCGCCGCACGTGCCGCATCTTCCGCCGCCTCTGCTTCCGCCTCCGCCCTGGCTGCTGCCAACTCCGCTGCCGCCAGTTTGGCCGCCCTCGCTGCTGCTGCAGCAGTCTGAGCCGTTGCTCGCCTGCGCTCTTTCTGCTGCGGCGAGCTCGGCGTCCTGCTGACGCCGAGTGCTCGAGGCGACCGAACGCCGAGACCGAACGTCGGACATGGCACACCTCCGAGGGGCTGCTGCGTGGAGAGGGGGAAGGGAAAGGGGAAGGAGCAGCCGGTGTTGCTGCTGCTGCTGCTGCTGGCTGAGAGCTCAACCGAGCTTGGGAAGGGGTGGAACAAGAGATGTTTAGCCTACAGGAAAGTGTGGCTCTGATACCAGATGTTAGAATTTCAATGGTTACTCTCATTGAGAAGAGGATAGCACTCAAGATGGGGCAATTTTCTGGTTTTCTTCATTCACAAAACACAAAGTCATACCTACCCGAGGGAGGTTGGATACATATATATATAGCCATAGCTAGCTGCTAGCCTATTGCTGCACCCTCCTAGTCTAAAATTCGAAATTTGAATGGGATGCTGTCCTAAAGGGCATCCAAACTGAATAAAGCATAAAGGAGGCATAAAGGAGATGCTAACTGCTGCTGTCCTAGCAACTGAAAAATATGCTAAAGAAGTAGATGCTGTCCTAAAAAGGTGAAACTACCCAAAAGCAAAAAGAAGAATCACGACCAAGGACCACAAAGACTTATCCATCAAATTTGAATAATATTTTACACAAAGAAAATCATGGGCGTGACATACTTTAAAGGAGGAACGTTCCGATTTTCTGCAGGACTGAGGCCACTTAGCAATGCCTTCCGGGCATGAATAATGAAATGCCTAGTTGGTGATTTTGAAACAACCTTATCTACAAATTCACCTGGGAAAGAAAAAAAAAAGTCAATGTACCTAACAGTGAGAAAGATACGTAGTTTGTTGCAATATGGCACTGTATCAGCACATGAGGTTAAATTAACCCTCAAACAATACTCCTATGATAATTAAATACCATGCAATACAAGAACTAATTAAACATCATATGAAAAATTTATCTAGAGTAACATGAATGAGAATCATTAAAAGTATGCACCTACAGCATGACATAGAATTTGAACTGGGTAATATAAATAAAAAAAAGATATGTTACAAATTCCTAACAAAAGGAACTATGTCGTGTGACATGTTAAAAAGAAATGGGCCATATCCATATATCATAACAAGAAGCAAACAATTAAATTGAGCAACTTATTCTTAGACTTGATTTCCCATTATTCAGTTACCTAATTATTTCAGCTTGATGTGTGCAGAAGGGATAATCTCTAAATAAATGTAAAAGGATGTTGTTATCATACAAAAAGGTTGATCACATGTCAAATATATACATCACCAATTAACTGGCAACCATAGTTAAACATTGCAATTTAATAGGAGTCCAATGCTTTGAAGATAATCCTCAGCCAACTCAGGGGGAAAGGGGAATTTTTCAAATTTAGCCAAACAGCCATGGGTGATTATTTTTGGCCCTAAAAAAAGATAAACTGCAGTAAATGTCATCATGCCACCATTTCATCTACAAGCAGATTTACATACAGTAGATTAATTTGGAATAAGTCATGATAAATATATGCAGAGAACTAGAGACTCTCCACTGATGTTAGAAGCTTTCAACTATTCTTTTGATTTGAGAAGATATGAGATTTTTTTTATGCTCTGATGCTGTTGAAAACTTGAAATGTAAGGAGTAATTGCACCAGTGGTACATTTTAGGGGTCAGTTAATACTAATCCAAGATTTTAACCGTCCAGCATCACTATGCACAAGAGATACTACTGTTTTTTTCTTTCTTCAATTTGACCTTAAGGGCACAACCACCGCCAGAAGAGTACAAATACACTGACCAGTAACCAATAACAACTACAGCTAGGTAACCTGGTTCTTGTAAAACAACCAGATAACACCAGCAAGTGATTTACTTATATTTAGCTTATGGTATAGGTTAACATATTTTGATAATATGAGACATTAAAGCATGCCGCAACCCATTGTTGATTGATCCTTTTCGGTGTAAAAGTGCATCTGATAGAGTGTACTTATTTGACATGATTTCCATGGCTCATATCTGGGAAGCCTAAGGAAATTTAAAGGAACATGAGAGGTCTCTGAAGAAAGCTCACAAAGTTCTTCGTAGGAGTCACGATCATCAACACCAATTCTGCACTTAACGCTGACTGGGACATTACAATTGGCAGCAATAGCTGACATAGCATCCCCTACAAACTTCAGATAATTGAATCAATATTTACTAAGGGTGGAGAAAGAACAAATTGATGCTACCTGATGGTTTACTGCAATGAATTCATAAAGCAAACCTCTGGATCAAACATTAAGCGAGCACCGAAGCAACCATGACCAGCAACTTTGCCACTGGGGCAGCCACAGCTGATACAAAACGTTTGGAGTAAATTATATGTAATAAAAGAAATGTCATACATGATTAGATGAGATTGAGTGACGCTTTTTTACTTTAGGTTGATCTCATCGTACGAATAAGCATTTGCCAGTTCAGTTGCCTTCGCTAAGTTATCCAGATTACTTCCACCAATTTGCAACACAATAGGATGCTGTTCAGCAGGAAACGCTAAAAATCTATCCTGCATATTGTGACGACAAAAGAATAAGATTTATCAATTCTGTGTAGCAGTGTCATGTGCACATAATGTGAACCATATGTCGTAGACACGTTTCACAGTTGCCTTCATTGCACCAAAAGTAGAATTTAAGAAACAATGATTGAAGACATAGTGACAAATATACAAAACAAGCCAGCACTGATGGTGCCAAGTTGAGTTGAAGTGGTTCCCCCATATTAAGCTGCCAGTGCCGCCAAGAAAGCTCATCGCAACTTGATAACATACAAAAGAAAAAACATGTGGGCAATACATTGCTGGTTATCCCGATAAGTTGATTATAACCTTAAAGATCAGGTACCTATTCATTATTGACTATAACGAATGGCAGTAAGTTGATTCTTTTTTTCATTAAACTGCAATATTTATGTGAAAAAAAAGAGCTGATTAGCTAAAACAATGGATATCCTTCACATATGCCTAGATTGAGACAGCAGAGGAGATGAACTATATCTGACAAAGGAATCAGTGGAATGCCGCTGTATGATTAGGTTCCAAGTTGTGATATATGAAAGCGCACCATGGGCTAATGGAACTATTAAGATGAACATTATACTATAAGACTCTGATGAGTGTACTTAAAGAGTCACCAGATATAGCTTGAAGAGAATGGAAAACTTATGCAATGCGCACGGGAAAGTTTTTCATGGAACACCTGTGGCATTGTTATTTACATGAATGAAAGTGGGCCAATCGTAAACGAATTCAGTTTGCTGCTGACTCCAATCAAATCACTACCAGATTCACATCGCACAGTAATTCAGAATCGTGGTAAAACCACACGTTGCTTCACTGCTGATCAGTTGCAGGGTTTCCTCCTCCGTAGCAAGGATTTGCATTTCTCTCATCTACGTTTCACCCGGTTTTAATCATGAAGAAGTGAAGGGCGGAAGGGCATATAGCTCACCAAGTTATCTTTCTGATGCACGATGGTCTCCGCGACCACCATCTCCGTGTAGAGCCACGCGTGCTTCGAGATCAGCCGCGCGAGCGTCCGGTAGTGGTTGTCCGTCCAGTCCATCATCGGCGCCACGCTGCAGGAGAAGAGGGGGAAAACCACGAAATCAATCAGCTATCCATGAGCAGCACCGCCATCCCCGCCCGTCTCTATTGCCCTAAAACACGGAATAATTCCGCTCCCCGCTCACCTGAACAGCGGAGGAAGGTGCCCGCCACCTCCAGTCGCGGAGGAGCTCGCCGCGCGAGCGCGGGCGCGACACGGGCCCACGCCGCGAGCGCGCTGCGGCGGCAGGAGCGAGGCGCCGCGGATGCTGCCGGGCGCGGCCAGCGGAGGGCGCAGGGAGTGCCTCGCCACCGCCGCCGCCGCCGCAGCCGACCTCACCGCGATGGCCATGCGAGCTGAGCTCTTTCTCTCTCCCGCATACGGCGGCCGCCACCTCCGCCGCCGCTGCCGCCGCCTCTCCTTGGGAAGGGTACGGGCCGCTGCGGGTGAGGAGGAGAACGTGTGGCGAGTGGTGTCCTGACCGCCCGATCTGTGGCCAACGGTCGAGATTGCGTCTTGCAATACGACTACACGAGTCCGATCCGGATTACAAACGGCTTCAATCTACCCTTCCTCCTCTTACACGGGCACGTTTTTTAAAAAAAGGGCTGCTATATACCGGTATCCCGTTGAAAAACGGGATGATTCTGAAACCGACACGGTATCGTCACCACGCGCGTCAACAAAAACAGAAAGAATCGTATCGTATCAGTGCTCGCCGCGCCGCCTGAACACATCCCACCGAATCCTCCTTGGAATCGCCGGCGCGAGCTCCTCAGCAAGGCATGCGATTCCTCGCCGGCGCAAGGCGAGCTCCTCGGCAACCCGACGAATCCTCCTTGGAATCGCGCGCCTCCGCGCACGATTCCTCGCCGGCGCGAGCTCCTCCGCATCCCCAAGATTGATCCTCGGAATCGCGCGCGATTCCTCGGTTGATTTCGCCGGCGCACACGCCGTCTACCGATTTCCTCTGCAATCCGGTGCTCTGCTCCTACCTCCTCGACCGATTCTGCTCCAGCTATGCGCTGCAAGCTCAACATCAGTCCGCGTAAGAATTCTAAAGCCAGTTCTCTGTTATCTCTATTTTATGCATGCAATGTATGTGTTTTGATGTTTTGTTGCTATTTTATGTGATTTCTTTTGATGCCCAGGGAGAATAAAAAAAAGTGATGCCCCCTCCAGTGAATCTCCTTTGTGTGCACTTTCTGCTAGTGTGTCTGTAGCTAGCGAGTCAGTTGTGACAGCAATAGTAGATGAGTTAGTGTTGGATGAGTTAAGTGCTGAAATAGAGATGTTAAAGGAGGCCCTTGTTAGAGCTAGATGTTAAAGAGTGCAGTTACCATGATCCAATGTTCAGAAGAGCAATCAGAGCTAGTCCAGTCGATCCTGTGTTGCAGAGTCGAGCTGTTCCCAATCACCTACCTCGGGCTCCCTCTCCCCCTCTGAAAGCTTACGAAGCACGATGTCCAACCGCTCCTTGACCGGTTTGTCAAGAAATTCGTCGGGTGGAAGCCAAAGTTTCTCTCCGCCGGTGACCGGCTGACCTTGATCAAGACAGTCCTACTTGCTTTGCCAGTGCATTACATGTCTGTACTTGAGCTCCCACAGTGGGCAATCAAAGAAATAAACAGGAAGTGCCGGGAATTTCTATGGAAAGGGCAGGAAGAGGTGAATGGCGGACACTGCTTGGTTGCCTGGAAAGCGGTCTGCATGCCACATGAAAATGGCGGGCTGGGAATCAAGAACATCAATTATTTCGGCAAAGACTTCGTCTCAAGTGGTTGGCAAAAAGGGGGAACAACAGGACAGGCCGTGTGTCAAGGTTATGGATACCACATACCTAATAGTAGTTGACTAAATCTCGGCAGGACCCACCACATACCATGTCTTATACGAAAACAACCTTTGGATATAGGAGGAGTTCCGTATAAGGAATGATGAATAGAGTTCTACATGGAAACAACAAGGACTACTTGGATTGTATTCATATTGGTTTCCCTAGTTCTACTTGGACAAGGGGACACCTATGGGTATAAATATAGGGCCCCCTAGGAGGAGAGGGGACACGGAACAATAGATCAAGACACAAGATCAACATAAAAGCCAACATACGCCAAGACAAGATGCCGGATATCGAATTCAGAGATAAGCATGGCTAGTCCCTTACGGTGTCTACGGATATTATCAGGAGAGACATAGCGCTGTCTTTGATCTCGCCGGATGCGGATTCGAGGAGGAAGGCTACCCTGTTGTCGACTACAAGTCAGCACTTCAGACCGCCAAGTCGACAATAGTTAGATATGCTACTCCAAATATTGTACTTGTGTGATCCAGATGAATAAAGAGCAACACCGGCTTCGGCCAATGGGATGTAGGGCTATTACCTGTAAGATAAGGGGCCCGAACCTGTATAAAAATCCTCGTCCCCATCTCTTTTACCTCAATCTTGCATATATCCTAGTACCAACGATCCCCATACTATGCAAATACCGGAATCGCGACATCAAACGTCGACACCGTGAACAACAGTTCCAATAGATCAGTCGAAAGACTTGCAAGACCTCTACCTCGCAGGAACGAGACAAGTGTTGGGTGATGGGAAGAACACCAAATTTTGGCTGGCGGACTGGTTGCCGGTGAGGAGCATAAAGTTGAGATTCCCCTTGATCTTCAGCCATGTCGAGCGCTCGGGCTTGACGGTGGCACGAGGGCTTCTGAACCACAGGTGGGTACGAGACATCAAGGGGGCACCCTCCAATCGTGCAATTGGGGAATACTTTCAGATTTGGGACGCGGTCTAGGGGGGTGCAACTTCAAGATGGGGAGGAAGATGAGACAATCTGGAAGTGGGCACCAAATAGAAAATACACTCCCTACTCGGCCTACAGCATGTTCTTCATGGCAAACACGGTGGCGCGATGTGGTACTCTGATTTGGTAAACAAGAGCGCCGTCAAAGGTGAAATTCTTTATGTGGTTGGCCGAAAAAGGGCGATGCCTCACGGCGGATAATCTAAGTAAGCGTGGCTGGCCGCACCAGCAGGTTTGCCAACTTTGCTTGGTGGTTGATGAAGATTATGAACACCTATTTGTGTCTTGCACCTACACGACCAGGGTGTGGAGAATGATCAAGGGCTGGATTGGGGTTGGCTTCCTGCTGCCATCTGAGTCAGGCTTGGACTTGGGCGAATGGTGGTTAGCGATGCGGCAAAAATTTCGGAACAACTACAGGGATGCCATTGATAGCCTTGTGCTGCTTGTTTGTTGGATGGTTTGGAAGGAAAGAAATACGCGTGTGTTTCAGAACCAGCGGCGCTCAGCCGGTTTCCTGTTTGGTTCAATCAAAGAGGAGGTGGCGATTTGGAAGGAAGCTGGGGTTTTCAGAAATATAGGAGAGAGGTTGCTCTGGTGACAACTTCCATTACTTCGACAGCTTCTAGTTGAAGTTAAAACTTTGTATATTTGTATATATTCTTCAATCGTAAGTATAAATTTAGTTGGCCTATCTTGGCCGGCCCGGCGAAAAAAAAGAGCTAGATGTGACCCAGATGATATGGAAGTGGATAGAACAGATGGTATGCATGACTTGTCCCTGTGTGGTACAAAAATTGATGGAATGTACATAAAAGGACTGCTTAATCTCCAATATTTGTCAAAAGATTGCTTGTGCGTTTGCATACTATCGTTGAACTTTTGTATTAGAAAAATGATCAAAAGATGTACACTGAGTGTCTTGGCTGTTGGTGGAGATAGTTTTTCACACACAATTTGTTATGTGATTGCTAAAAATTTTCACACAAGTAGCACATAATTCATGTGGTTTTCACAGATGATACTCTGTTAGGATCATGTGATACGCTAGTAGGATCACATGATACTCTTGAGGATCACATGGTACTCTTGTAGGATCATGTGATATCTTTGTAGCATCACATGGTTCTCCTAAAAAAGTATCATTAAGTGATACATGTGAGGTATCACATATGATCCTACTTAGGTATCATGTCTTCTAACATGATCCCTATGGGTTTCACAGATGGTAATTAATGGTGTGATACTTTACAGGTATCACACATGATCCTACTCAAAAAGTATCATTAAGTGTGATACATGTGAGGTATCACACATGATCCTACTTAGGGATCTTGTCTTCTAACATAATCCTACTTGGGTATCATGTATCCTACTTAGGGATCATGTCTTCTAACATGATCCTACTTAGGTATCATGTCTTCTAACATGATCTCTATGAGTTTCACGGATGCTACTTAATGGTGTGATACTTTACAGGTATCACACATGATCCTAATAAAAAAAAGTATCATTAAGTGTGATACATGTGAGGTATCACACATGATCCTACTTAGATATCATGTCTTCTAACATGATCCTACTTAGGTATCATGTGTGATACATGTGAGGTATCACACATGATCCCACTTAGGTATCATGTTTTCTAACATGATCCCTATGAGTTTCACAGATAATACTTAGTAGGATGATGTGATACTTTACAGGTATCACACATGATTCTACTTGGGTATCATCTCTGGTAACATGATCCCTGTGAGGTTTCAGAGATGATACTTTAGTAGGATGGTGTGATACCTGTGAAGTATCACACATGATCCTACCCAGGAAAATCGTCGATCATGATACCTGGGTAGGTAGGATCATGTGATACTTTACAAGTATCATACATAATGAAACTTTGAGGAGAATCGTGTTTCATTATGATTGATACCTGTGAAGTATCACATGATCCTATCCAGTATCATGCCTTGTAAAGTGGTTTCCTATGGGTTTCACATATGATACTTGAGTAGGATCATGTGAACCCTAGGAGGTATCATGATCCTCCTCAGTATCATTTCCTTAGGTTTCATATGATACTGAACTCAGTTTCATTGTGTACAACGTACTCAAACTATATTTAGTCCACAGAAAAGGTCTACCCAATATAATCCACTTCTTTACCAACATATATGTACATGAAAACAGTAGTCACATACAGAGTTCATATCATTTGATTATTGTGCCCCTCGCAATCTTCCAGTTCAAGACAAAAACAGTAGCCACATAAACAGTTCTGAAACTTGACTTGTTACATATGTTGGTTGGGGGAGAGGAAGGGAGGGGGCTAAAAAATGGCCTAAGCACGCATCCGACACTGCTTGAACCGAATGAGCATAGAAATGACGTTTTGGATGTAAGTCGTTAAAGCGATGGTACAACAACCTTTTGCATAGCTCCCTATTATATTCTTTCATGTAGTCCTGCATGGATGACAAGAATGAGCAGTGTGAGATTTGTCAAGTGGGGGTGAAGCTGAGCCCTTGTTCAACCTTGAAGAGCACCTTGTCTTCTTTGAAACATGCATGAAATCGGATTCGCTTGAAGCAGGTGGCAATGCTCAATGCTATTTCAACTCTGTGTACATGTGTGAAAGGACAAAGAAAATATCATTTTAATGGTGATTCTTCTTAGATTGAACCAAAGTATCAAATCATTTTAAAACAGAAAACACCCAGCCAGCCACTGAGATCTACAAACATCAACAGGAAAAAGAAAATCCAAATCATCTGCATCTATGACTCAGCTGCATCTGCCATCTCTGTCGCCACGCGCTGCCCTCTATGACAAAAAGGATAACAATTGACAAGCAAAGCATATCCGGAACTAGAAGCCAGCAACCGACTGATGCGGATTTCTCTGATTTTGTTTACACTTCAGTTCACCTAAAAAAATCCTAAGCAGTAAGCTACTAGTTGAATGGAGATTTCTCTATTTCAAGACAGTGTGTACTTGTTAACGACAAAATTGCTCCAAGCAATATTTGCCTTCCCATCAATATACAACTAGAAGCATTTTTAGCGATCTATTCCAATTCGAACATTTTGCTGCAAGTATCATATCAAGTATCATATGATTCAGCACACACACACCCCTCACCTCTAGTACAAACACCCCCAGTGAATGAACAAAAATGCATAGAAAAAAGAGAGAGTATTAGCTTACTTTGATTTCAATTTGGATGTGATATGACGAGCCCCATCCACAGGTTGGGGATTCAACAAACCCTAGAAAATACAAAAATGAAGAGATGTTAAAATCGAAATCAGGAAATCGATGAAAAAGGAGTGATAACAATGCAGCCTAGGTGGGGTTGGCCGAGACCCAATAACTTAAGATGGGCCGGACCCCAACAGTTCATAGGCACACCCACTCGGGGAAAGGCCCAATCTCCCTAAAAGACTAGTCCAATAGGGGAAGGGTGACTCTCCCTTTTAAGGTGGCTTCCTCCTCTCAAGCTAAGTAAGGTGGGATTATTCTGGTCGGACCCCAATAGTTCATAAGCACACCCACTCGGGGAAAGGCCCAATCTCCCTAAAAGACTAGTCCAATAGGGGAAGGGTGACTCTCCCTTTTAAGGTGGCTTCCTCCTCCCAAGCTAAGCAAGGTGGGATTATTCAGAGGCTCACACGGTCGTCGCCCGACTTTAGCGTCTTTGCTAGCGGGTAATAGTAGAGAATGTCCTCATCATTCCCACCCCCTTAACAAGGGCCCAGCTCTGATACCAAATGATAACAATCCGGCCCAAGTAGGGTTGGCCGAGGCCCAATAACTTAAGGTTGCCTGGACCCTAACAGTTCATAGGCGCACTCACTCGGGGAAATGCCCAATCTCCCTAAAAGACTAGTCTAATAGGGGAAGGGTGGCTCTCCCTTTTAAGGTGGATTCCTCCTCCCAAGCTAAGCAAGGTGGGATTATTCAGAGGCTCACACGGTCGCCGCCCGACTTTAGCGTCTTTGCCAGCGGGTAATAGTGGAGGATGTCCTCATCAAGGAGGAATGAGAGAAAGGGGTATCATGCACACCAGCTCCGCCGCAGACGCCGCCGCCGCAGCCGCCATCAACATGCTTACGCCACTCTCTCTCATTGGCACAGCTGACCTCGTGCGCACCGGCGTCGCTGAAGAGGAGGAGCAGCAAGTAGGCTCCGCCGCCGCCGCCGCAGCCTTGGGAGCTGTAGGTGTCTGTTTGGGAGTGACTCAATGCTTCTCGAGGGTGTGTATCTGATCCGTGAGAGTGGGACCGATCCCAAACGGTATATCGGTAAGTAGCATTTCTGTTTTTAAAATGACTAGCAAAAATGTTTGGTATGTTTCAACATGTGAAGATAATTTTCATGATTCATAAAAACTCTGCTAATTTAAATAACAAACCGAGAAAAGATGAACAAAACAATGGCAAAACAAAGTTAACTCAGTTGTGCTCGCTTCATGTGTCATCACACGAAAAATCTCTTATGTACACATTTCCTTAGCCTCACAAATCGATCGGGTGGCTATTATATAAGTTGACGCATGTGTATTTTGCTATAGATGAGTGAAAGTTTGATTATTCAATTAGTGAAAGTTTTTTACCTGTAGATAAAAAGCATTTGCAAAGTAACAAACTTGTTGTAGACACACCTTAATGATAATTTAAAAAAAATATTTATGAGGAAAGAAATTTGGTAGAGAAGGATAATAAAAACAGAAAATGAGGAGATTAGATGTAGGTAAAATACAAAGTATGTAACTGTACGGACAAAATCCCTTATGTTATACTAGTATAAAGTGGAAAGTACGATGTGTGGTGGATTTTTAAGTTGGATTCTTGTCCTAGCCAAGGGCTTTAACGGGCACACGTGTTGATGAGCATGTATCACACAATCTCTTTGATTTTGTTTGGAAAATGGGATAAAGAGAGTGGGAAATGGATATTATTTCCAGTTTTGATATTTCCCTTGTTTGGATAGGTTGGGAATGGGATATGCAATCATGCTGGATTGAGGAGTGGATAGGTTGCCGGGTGAAATTACCAAATTGCCCTCGCCATTTTGACCCTTCTATAATCTGTTGATTCATCTACCACAGCTCATAGCATCAAATCTGAGGGTGCTCTTTGGTGTAAGCAGCTGGCAGCAATCCACAGAGATCCTCGCGTGGGACGAAGGCTCTCGAAGATGGTGAGGTGCATGTATATATTATGTGATCGTTGGCTGCATTTGAATGTTATACCACTTATTATAGGGAGGGGTATTTTGGTCATTTCTCTAGAAACTTCCATTTCCCATCCATCAAACCAAACATTGGATATGACTTTCTTTCATATAATCTCCCACCTCACTCTACCAGCATATCATTTTCTTTTCCCAATAGGTATAACCCATTATCCAAACGGAGCCTTTATCGGCAGAAGCGTTTTCCTTTGTTACTGCTAATACTCACTTTGGATCAGTGAAAAACAATTTCGGTAACCTTGGGCAAGTCATTATCTCAGCTGAAACTTTTGTTTTTTCTTTTCTTTTTCTTTGAATTTGATCAAAATTTATTCAAATCTAGTCAAATTGTCTTAAAAATTTAAATAATTTTGATCCAATAAGTCTTCAAAATCCCAAAATTTTGGGAATTTCGATGCTACCGACATGGCCGAATTTTTGAGCAAAACTGAAAATGAAAACCTTGCTTCAGATAAGAGAGACAGAATTGAATTGGCTTGAAGATGGAAAAATGAAAACCTCGCAGTTTAGGCCGACGGAAACCGTACATTTTGGGCTTTGGAAGGAAATTGTGTGTGGCCTGTTAGGCAAATAGAAGGGTGCAATTTTTCATATTTGACCTAGAGAATGTAAATGAAGAGGAGGGGAAAAGATGACTCCGTGTCTTTGTAAAAAGAAACCCATCACTCTAAGCAATAAAATGGGAGGCAACTACACGTCAGGCGTCTGATCTGGGGTGGGAAAATCGGGCGCCCACGTCATGTTGACGTTAGCAAGATGTATGCGCGCAAAACCACTTTAAACTATTTTTTTATTTTAAATTATTTATCCAAATCATGATCCAATTGCACTATTAAATTCGTTGCAATTAAATCTTTAAAACAAGACTACACATGGATATATTCCGATGAAAACTTTTTTAGCTTATTATTGAATTATTTTTAAATGTTGCACGTTGTTGCACCAAGTATATTGGAATTGTTTTAAATCGAAAATGTTTCAATCATTTAAATCGGGCGCCGTTTCACCTTATATAAAAATAATGTTTCATCAAATAGCGAAATAATGTTTCAGTTCACTACAACATTTGATCCATACATAATGAAACATTATAAGTACACGAGGTGAAATATTTTTTGTGGAAAAAAATGAAATGAATTCGGTTTCCATAATATGTGGGTGATTTGTTGCAAAAGAATGTTTCAATTCACTGCAGCATTAGATCTATATATAGTGAAACATTGTAGTACAGTAGGTGAAACATTTTTTGTGGAAACAAACTGAAACGAATTCTCTTAATAGAGGGTTTCCAAAATATGTGGATGATATATTGCAATGGCGTGTGTGCTAGGGTGTGTGGTGGGGGCGGCGCCTGAGCTAGAGGCTTGCGGCGCGCGAGCTGGAGGCGCGATCGAGGCGCCCGATTTTTCCTGCTGATTCTCCAATAAAATTGCAATAACTACTTATAATTTGCAGCGCACTATATAGGAAAGACCACTCTTTTGAGTATTAAATCAATATTTATTAATCTGAACCATGAGCAGTTAAACTATCTGATTACATGTTGTTATTCCTAGTAGAATGCATGTGCGTTGTAACATGCGAAAATAATTTTTACGATCGATAAAAACTCTGCTAATTTAAACGATAAACTGAAACAAGAGAAACAAAATAAAGACAAAACAAAATCAGAAATTATATATAGTATTGAACTAGGTTGTGTTCGCTGCATGCGTCATTGTGTACACGTTTCTATAGCCTCACAAATCGATCGGATGACTATTTCAAAAGTTGACGTATGTGTATTCCGCTATACGTCATTGATCAAATATTAAAATTTTGATTATTCAATTAGTAAATGTTTTTTACATGTAGGTGAAAAACATTTGCAAAGAAACAAACTTTCCCACATACACATCCGTGTCAGTTCTTTGCTGCTGTGGTCGATGAATAAGATGGAGAAAAGGAGCCGCTGTCGTCATCCCTTCCTTCCTTGACCGGCGACGTGGTCGGGTCCAGTGGCGGCGGAGCAGGAGGCTTGTCCACAGATCCAACACATCGTCTCAACGCCCAACGTTGCATCCTCTCAGGATCCGATCGACCACCCTGATCCACAGCGCCGTGGATCCCTGCATGTGCCGTCAACGGCCGCCGCCGCATCAGCCTCTCTTGGGAGGAAACATGTGGGGAGAAAAGAACTTGCCGGTGATTGCTCGAACCTCGGATACGACCGACCACCCGATCCGAGGATCGATCCGACGCGCGCCGCGAGTCCGACCCTCAACGACAATAAATAATAACCACATTAATTAAAGACTCGTCTCGACTCAATAATCTATGTGTTTAGTTTAACATTAAAATTGGAAGTTTGACTAAAATTAAAAGTTTGAAAAAAAAAAGTTGGAAGTTTATAAAAGTTAGAAGTTTATGTATGCAGGAAAGATTTGATATGATGGATAAATTAAAAGTTTAAAGAAAAAGTTGGGACCTAAACTAGGGCAATACTAAATACCAGAGTTACGTCTCCAGCCGACGCCGACGCCGATCCATCCTCCCCACACTGCGCCCTTCTTCGCCTGCACAAAGGGAGAAGCTACGTCTAATCCCCTAATTCGCCGGTGTCCGATGGATTGCAGCGGTGGGATGGAAAAGCGACCAGCCAGCCAGTTCAATAAGTCACAATCGCCGCGGGGAGCTTGCGCCTCCACCGAACCGGCGAGAACCCGGGCGAAACGCTCCCGCCCCACGCCAGCCGGCGGCAATGAGCAGGCGGTGGCGGTGGCGGTGCCCAGGCGCTCGCTACCAAGCTCTATCAACCACAATAGCAAAACTGGCACAAGGGACTGGACGAACCTTGGGGACGGGCCGGCCGGCAAGATCGCGGAGCTCGCCCTCGCCAACGACGTCGCCGATTACGTCCGCTTCCGCGCGTGTGCCGCCCGTGGCGGCTCTCCTCCTCAATGCACCCGCGCCCACAAGATGGTGGCCTAGACTGCCGCTTCCTCCCTCGTCACTGGATCATGCTCGACAAGGCCCACCACAATAAGGGCACCACTGCCGCTGCCACCCACCGCCGCCACCGCTTTCTCAACATCTCCACCGGCGGGTGCATCCACACGGACGACATCCCGGAGCTCGCCGACCACACGATGCTGGCGCTCACACCGGAGGGCCTCCTGCTGCTGCTCCACGAGCCCAGCCTCCGCCTCCACCTCCTGAACCCGCTCACCCGCCACCGCACCGACTTCCCGCCGGTGACAGCGCTCCTGACACCGGAGTGGCGCTGACGAGCGAGCTGGCATTTGGGCGCCCAAGGCGTGGGTCTTCGCGTGAACGCCGCCGGTTTTGTCGTCGAGGATGCCTCCATAGTAGTGGCAGTCGATTTCTCCGATCCCACGGTGCGCGCCATTGCCAAGCCCGGCGACGAGAGCTGGACCGTCATCGACGACAGGCTCAACACGATAGATTGGATTATCACATATGGTAGAGTACATATAGGCACATGCCTTCCATATCTAGCAACCGATTTATAGAAACAATATCGGAGAAGATTAAGGAAGGATGGCAAGGGATAAACACAATCTAACACCCCCCGCAGTCGGAACGTCGTGGGAACGGACATTCAGACTGGACCGAAACTCCAAGAAGATGGCACTGGGCAACCCTTCGGTGAAGATGTCGGCAAACTGTGACGTAGTAGGTACATGTAGCACTCAAACAGATCCGGCAGCGACGCGATCGCGAACGAAATGTAGATCGATCTCCACATGCTTAGTACGCTGATGTTGCACCGGGTTAGAAGAGAGATAGACAGCACTAACATTGTCACAGTAAACCAATGTGGATCGGCTCGGAGGGGTATGGAGCTCATGAAGAAGCTGTCGAAGCCAGCAAGTTTCAGCCACCGCGTTGGCCACGGCACGATATTCTGCCTCGGCACTGGAGCGCGATACAATAAGCTGACGTTTGGAGGACCAGGAGACCAAGTTGTCGCCAAGGAACACAGCATAACCCGAGGTGGATTTCCTGGTGTCCGGACAACCTGCCCAATCAGCATCAGAGTATGCACTCAAGTCAACAGTGGAGGAGCGGCGGATGTGAAGACCATAATCAACCGTGACATGGACATAACGCAAGATGCGTTTGAGAGCAGCAAGATGAGGCTCCTGTGGATCGTGCATGTAAAGACAGACCTGCTGGACAGCATAAGAGATATCTGGCCTGGTGAAAGTCAGGTACTGGAGGGCGCCAGCAAGACTCCGATAGTTCGTGGGATCATGAACTGGGGCACCATCAGCGGCAGAGAGCTTGGCGTTGGTGTCAACAGGGGTAGCACATGGCTTGCAATCTGTCATGCCAGCACGCTCCAGAACCTCGAGGCAGTACTGACGTTGACTGAGATGAAGGCCAGAGGATTGCCGAGAAACAGAGATGCCCAAGAAATGATGCAAGCTGCCAAGATCCTTCATCGAGAACTCCGACTGGAGAGCACGGATGGTCCACCGAAGAAGTGCATCAGAGGAGGTTGTCAGAACAATGTCATCAACACAGAGGAGCAAATAAACCGTGTCTGATCCTCGACGGTAGATGAACAAAGATGTATCTGATTTTGCCTCAACAAAGCTGAGTGTAAGGAGAAAGCTGGCAAACCGGCTGTACCATGCCCGTGGGGCCTGCTTGAGACCATAGAGCCGCATAGGCCGGCGGGAGGAAGGCTTGCTGCTGGGCCGGCGCGGGCGTGGTGGTGAAGGCTGTCCCGACGAAGTTGGGCCGCGCGCCAAGGAGGCCTAGACCGGCCTGGCCCGGCCACATGTGGATGCTCCCTGTCCATGGGTTGTAGGCCGTGGGCCAGGCCTGGTTGGCCCGTGGTGCAGTCTATGCGCCAGGGTTGCCCTGGGCGCCGCCACTGTGTGCTTGTCCGCCGCCGCCACTTGCGCCGCCGCCGCCATTGCTCCCGCCGCCACCACCACCGGAGCCATGACCACGGCGTCGGCTGTTGTTGCGGGAGTTTTTGTTGGAGGTGTTGGTGGAGGTCGCCGAGCGAGCGGTGGTCGAGGAAGCAGCGAGGAAGGCCGTGGCAGTACCGGCCGGCCGGTGGCCTTTCGTCAGCTCATCGAGGAGAAGCTGTGCGCGAGCCTCGGCGAACATTGGGAACGGGACTTGCAGAGGCAAGAGGGACTTGAGGTTGTCGAATTTGTCGTTGAGGCCGCCGATGAGGGTGAGGATGAGAGACCGATCCTTGACAGGTTCACCGACGTCGGCGAGGACCTTGAGACGCCGGTAGTAGTCGCCGATGGAGAGGTCACCCTGCTGCAGATGTTGGAGCTCGGCGGTGAGGTTGACGGCGCGCCGCTCGCCGTTGCCGAGGAACTGCAGCTCGAGGTCGCGCCAGACGGAGCGTGCCGTCGCCGTGGGAGAGAGCACCTCCTGCATAAGAGTAGAGAAGATGGAGCCGTAGAGCCAGCCGAGGACGACGCAGTCCATTTGTGTCCAGTCGGCGTGATCGGGGCGAGGTACGTCGGAGAAGACATGATCGGTGAGGGCGTATTTTCCAAGCGTGACGAGGAAAAGGCCTCGCCAGCGGGAGTAGTTGTTGGCGTCGAGGTCGAGGGTGACGGGGACGAGCGCCTTCACGTTGAGGACGGCGACGGCTTGGCTGTGGAGGTTGGCGACGGCTTCGGCGTCGAGCGCCGCCGGTGGCGCGGCGGCGTCCTGCGTGGGGGCGGCCAGCATCGTGGTGATGCTGAGACGGGCGAGAAGCGCCAGGATCTCGGGGGAAGTTGCGCCGTGGGAGCCGGAGTGGAAGCCGGTGGCGGCGGGATGGCGGTCGTTGAAGGCGCGGTCGTCGGAGGAACCGGTAGAGGCACCGTGGAGGAGTCGTCGGAAGGAGACCGAGGATAACAGGGGCGAGGGCCGCCCGGGCCGCGGTCGCGGCGCGATCGGTGGCGTCGCCAGCGACAGCGGTGGTCAGGGTGTCGTCGTCCTGACCAGAGGGAGCCTTGAAGGAGGAGCGGACGGCATCGGCGATGATTTTGATGGTGTCATCAAGGACGGCGTCGGCAGTGAGGGAGGAGGGAGGAGAAGCCATGGCGGCGGCAGGGTGCGCCGGCCGGCGGCTGGGGTGGAGAGGAGGCGGAAGCAAGAAGGAACCTAATCTGATGACGCCCCCGTCGATCAACCCCAGGCCAGGAACGTCCCTTCTTGGCCACGTCCGTGTGTCCAGTGCCAGCGCATGTGCCATGCTGTATGACCACTCCCGGTCCACACCAACCATACGCCCGTGAAACCGCGAGAGTCAGCTCTGATACCATTTTGTAACGACTCGTCTTTCCTAGGCTAGGCCCACTTACATCTGGCAGCTTTCATAGGTCATAAGACTGTCCTCACAGACCAACACAAGTCTTTTCTACGCATTTTGTCCTCACTCATGCGCACTTGGGAAGAATTTCCTGGTCGGTCACCCATCCTTAAATTGCTCCAGGCCAAACACGCTTAACCTCAGAGTTCTTTAGAGATCGGCTTCCGAAAAAGAAGTTGCAATTTGTTGATATGAGTATTCTAGTAATCCTATTAAGCCCTAGACCGGGATGTTACACCCTCACCCCTTACAAAGAATCTCGTCCCGAGATTCAGAACGGCTAGAAAGAAAAGGGCATTGGTCAACTGCAGTCTATCTTATTCCATAACTATGATAATTATTCTAAGGCTTTAAAGAAAACTACTGCTGCTTTGAGACTGGTGGCTGAGCTGTAACACTTGAAGACGCAACTGGCACTGCATTGGCTCCTGTGACGACAAAGATGTCGATGGGGTCTACTTATGGAGGCCAAGTCAAGTGGATTGAGGGACATGAAGATGATGGTCGAACTAAAGTGTCCAGCTGTCAAGATGGAATGAAGTTTGGATCCTAGCTTAGAACCTAAACCACCAAATTGACTTTGAAGAATAGTTAGTAGGGTAGAACGTTTGTTGCTTGCTTGTGTGTAGGTATGGTTGCATTCCCATCATTGGTGTAGTTCAATGATGAGCATGTAACTATACTAGGTTGCTTGCTTAATCAACTTAAACAATATAATGGTCTACACACACTAGATCAGTGTTAACATGGTTAAGGTCTTGTCTTTAGTGTCACCCCTCTCCTTCTATCTTCTCCAAACCTATAGCAGATGGTGAACACTTGCGCTAGTGGAAGTGGAAACAATAACAATGATGAGAACCCAACTCTTGCTCAAGTTCTAGCTCAACAGACTCAGTTAATGAACATAATGATGCAGCAGATGCAGAACCAGCTCAACCAAGGGAATGACAATCCTCCAACGCCACAGAACAAGTTAGCTGACTTTCTTCGTGTGAGGCCGCCTACCTTTTCTAGCACCACCAACCCAGTGAAAGTAGGTGATTGGCTATACACTACTGAGAAGAGGTTGGAATTGCTCCAGTGCACAGATCAGGAGAAAGTTGTTTTCGCTTCACTTCAGTTGCATGGACTTGCTTCAGAATGGTGGGATCACTTCCGGATGAACAGAGCAGAAGGACAACCAATCACTTGGGAAGAGTTTACCGAAGGATTCAAGAAGACACACATACCTACAGGAGTTGTTGCTTTGAAGAAGCGTGAGTTCAGGACATTGAAGCAAAAGGATCGTACCGTGACAGAGTATCTTCATGAGTTCAACCGTCTAGCACGTTATGTTCCAGAAGATGTGCATACTGACAAGGAAAGGCAGGAGAAGTTCTTGGAAGGCCTGAAGGATGAACTATCAATTACGTTGATTTCTCATGACTATGCTGATTTCCAAGAGCTGGTTGACAAAGCAATTTGACTTGAAGTCAAGAAGAATAGGATGGACAACCATAAGAGAAGACTGATTGTTTTCAAGGAAGCACAGGATACTAGCCAAAGGCAGTGTATCAAGCAATCCCAAGTTGATGAATCAAGTCTAACATCTCAAGAACAGTCGCAACAGTCGAACATCGGTGGTGAGATCAATTCAGAGACTAATGCAAGCAATGAAGTTAACATCAAGCAAGCTACTCAATCAGTGCCAGTTCAGCAGAACCAGTCTCAAGAAAATAACAGTAGTGGAATGGAAGGGAGCAGCAGGTATGTTTCAACTGTTACAAGCCATGTCACTTTGCAAGAGAGTGTCCAAAGCCAAAACATCAGCAGCCGCAAGGTCAAGTCAACAACATTGTCATCACAGGAGCCAATGCAGTGCAAGTTGCGTCTTCAAGTGTTACAGCTCAGCCACCAGTTTCAAAGCAGTAGTAGTTTTCTTTAAAGCCTTAGAATAATTATCAGACTTATGGAATAAGATAGACTGTAGTTTACCTATGCCCTTTTCTTTCTAGCCGTTCCGAATCTCGGGATGAGATTCTTTGTAAGGGGGGTAGATTTGTCACAGCCTGAATTTTCGTTTCAAGATTTATAAATTATTTAATAAATTATTAATAGAATTTATATTAAATGTTCATTAATTTACAAGTGAAGTGAAATGTGGGAAATAAAATTTCCTAATTATAAAGCATGGCTGGATTTAATTTTTATTAAATTCTCCATGATTAATTATACTCTCTGAAATTTTCTCGGATTTTTCGGAGCTCAATTATTAATTTTAATAATACAAAGAACATTTCAGTAATTATTCACATATTAAATTAATCATTAATGAGCTGGTTTCAATGTTTTTAAATACTTAGGGTGTCCAAGTATGTTCAAGATTTTTCTTATTTGAGCATTGGAAGTATTTTTAACAATCGAAAGATCATCTCATTGGTTAATTTATTTGGAAAAGTAATAAAATCATCCTCCTTAGCTTGGGCCCTTTTCAGCCCATTCTCTCCCTTCCTCTCAGCCCGCAGACAAGTCTGCTTTTCGTCCCTCTCGCTACAGTGTTGTCTTCAACCCCTAGACAGAGCCGACTGTCTCCAACCCGTGCATAGTTGCTGCCGCCTCCTCCTTCCAAATCCGGCCTCTCCGTTGCTCCTTTTTCCAAATTAGTTGTGGGAATGGAATCCTCTCAATCTCCTCTTCCTTTTCCCCAAGAAATCCCCAAAATTTCTATGGAAATCCTTTCCAATTTCGCGGATCAATCTTTCCTTTTTCCGGCGAAGATCCTAAACTTTCCCGAGTTTTTCCCGTCGATTTGGGCCCGAACCCGAGCTCCCGTGCCTATATAAAGGACCCCCTCGTCATCCTCTACCTATCCCCTCAAGTTCCATCTTCCGCCGTCGTCGAAATCGCTCTCCCCGCGCTCTCCTTCTCTCTCCAAGCGCCGGCGCCGCTCCAGCCGCCCCTAGCCGTCGCCGTCTCCTTCATCAGCATCGCGAGGTCGTCGCCGTCCTCGTCCCGTCCTCCGTTTCCGCCGAAGATCGCCGGAGCGCCGCTGACACCGTCAACCCGAAGCTCGCCGCCGCATTTCGATCTCCAGCGAGGCCACTGCTGCTCCTTCCGTCGTTGCCAAGCTTCGCCGTCGCCTCCATTGGATTCGCAGCTGCGAAGTGAAGCCCGGCCACCCCTCCGTTGTTGCCACACATCGCCGGGAAGTCGTCGCCGCCGTGGACAGTACCTCGCCGCCCTTCGAAGCTCGTCGCCGGCCATCTTCCGTCGCTGTCCGTCATCGCGTAAGTGTTGGTAAGGACCGTCGTCTCGTGCTCTTCCTCCCGGTGCCCTCCGTTTGCATTATTGTGCCGTGGTTCGCCGGCAACTGCTGCCCCTATGCCGTTCACCGGTGTAGGTTTTTCCCTAGGGTCTTAATCCAACATAATCTAATCCGTGGTTTGTCTAGCGTTGTCATCTCCGTGTGTTGTAGCCGGACCGTCATTGTCGACCCTTTCTCTCCGATCGCTTTGGTTCGGTGAGACTTCTATCCATCCTCTCTTTTCAGTGGCATATTATTTCTTTTTAATATATGCCATCCACTAAATATAACCTAATCTTTTCCGAAGGTTGCTTTAATCTTTTCTTAATTATAAATCATTTGTAAATTGTTTAATTAATTTGGAATAGTCTTTTCTTTAATAGGTTTAATTGGAATTAAATCTTATAAAATTCATAAGTAATTTATATGAAATCGGAATGAGGCCGTTCAAGTCTCATAATTCATCTAAAATCATGATCTACATGTTTATTTACTTTATATGTATTGTTTATTTGGTTTTTATTAGTCTTTTTCCTTGTTTTACGTGTTAGCTTGTCTTTTCTGTCGTTTCAAAGGATCGTGAGTGCGTCGGAAGTGTTCAAGAAGATTAATTGAAGACCGAATATTGCAAGGCAAGTCACACAGATCCCAAACACAATTCCTTTGAGCATGTTGATCCTATATTTAAATTCTCTATTTATTTCAACTACGCATCTATTTTCGAATGTCACCGGGTGGTGTGAACCTATTTCTTTGTTATGGCCAATTTACATTGATTATCCTATTTCTTGATTACCTCGGGGTATAATTTGACTAGTTGGATTTATATATTGGTTCAACTAGATATATTAGATATAATTGCTTAGCCATGTTTAGAAACATTAGCACACTATTGGGATAACTAATGTTTCACATTTACTTAATGATAACTAATGTTTTGCTATTACTTAATGATTGGTTAATTAATTAATGTGCCAACTAAAACTTGATAATGGTGGGTTGTGAGCACATGGTTTTGATGATCGTGCTCATAACAATTAAGGACCGGTTCACGAGTTTCGGTTGTGAAACATTAACCGTGCCAAACACAAGCCAGCATAGGCAACGGCTGGACACTTTGTATAGCAAGGCTCATTGTGGTCTGCCAGACTGAGAAGTGGCGGAGATAAGCCCACGGGGGTCGTTGGGGAGTCCATGCCTTTGGTTTTTGAGGGGGTGACTACGATCCAGGAAAGGTGCGCTGCTTTGAGTTGAGCTATGCGAGGGGTCTTGTCACAACTACACAAATGGTGACATGTTCAGCATGGGCACATGATGATATGGTGTCATATTATGGAGTTGTGTCTTGTGGGTACAGTGGTACACCTCTGGCCAGAGTAAAACTATTCGAATAGCCGTGCCCGCGGTTATGGGCGGGTCTAACAATGTCTTTCGTGATTAGTCTCACACTACTCATTAATAATAATGTGGTAATTGATGGTAATTAATTTAGCTCCTGGTTTGGAATGGTACATTCCTGGTTTGGAGATAGATCTGTACAGCCGTGTATGGTTGTTCAGGATGGTTGGGCCTGTGCAGCATGGGTGTGCTGTTCAGTGTTGATTAATATTGATGATTAATTACTATACTGTTTTAGAATTCTCAAATGTTTTGCTAAATGCTGCTTTTGCAAATGAGCCATATATTATGCCATTCTTTGGTATCCTTGTGCACTTGCATATTTGTTGTGTGGCTTGCTGAGTATGTCATATGCCCACCTTGCAATAATCAATCGAACCTCAGTTGAAGACAAGTTGCGAAGGAGAAGACGTTTGGCTTGTACCCCAGTTGAGCTGCCTGTGGGAGTGGATGTCACGCCCTGAAGTTTCCCCCTTTTTCCTTGCTTTAAAAATTTGTTAAATAAATCGTCCGAAGAAATTGTCTTAATTAACATAGAGCTAAATCCCTAACTAATAAAGGCATTTAATAATTGGAATTGGCAATGTGGGATTTTCCTTGAGTTCCACATGTCACAATACATTGACAGGATTTTTAGCGGAATTTTCAGAGCCTTGGAAATAATTTTAACCAATTAAAAATCACCAAAGTGCAATTTTAAATCCCAGGAAAAATCATTTCCCCTCTTTCCCTTTTTCGCTTTTCTTTTCCTCTTTTTCCATCTTCTGGGGCCATCGGCCCAGTCCACCCCCCCTTTTTCTCCCGCCCGCGCTCGGCCTTCCTCTTGTTGGGCCAGCCCATGCGCCCCTCCCTCCTCTCTCTGGGACGCCGATAGGTGGGCCCCACCTGTCGGTCGTCTCCCACCTCCGGCCGTTGGAGCCGGAGCTCCAACCGCTGCCGCCGAAACCGCCGCGCCGCCGCCTCCTCCGCTCCTCCCGTGCCCACACCGCGCCGCTCCCCGCATCCTCCCCACGTCGCCGCCCTCTCCCCCGCATCTCCCGGCCCGCGCGCGCGCTCGCAAGGGGCGGGATTCGAACTTGAATCCCCCATTCTCTCTCTCTCCACCCCCACGTCGCCGGCCAAATCGGCCACCTCCCCAGCCACGTCCGCCCCCTCCCGCACCTATAAATCGCTCCCCGCGTCCCCCTCTCTCGTTTTTCGCACTCGCCGCGCCCTCCCGTGCTTCCTATCGTCGCCGTGCCGCTCGACCCTTGCGCCGCCACCTACCGCCGTCTCCGGCCACGCGCCGCCGCCACTATAGCCACCGCCGCGCCGCGCAGTCGCCGCCGTCGCGCTCACCGAGCCCGCCCGCACCTCGGCCGCCGCTTCGTTGCCGCAAATCACCGCCGGAGCTCCGATTCCCTCGCGTCGCCGGTGAGCTCTCCATTTTCATCCATCTCCGGCCGGCCACTTTGGCCGCCGTGGTCGCTGTCCCTACTCCTAACCCCTCACCTCCCCTTCTCTAGGCGCCGCCGCCGCCCGTCCGCCGTCCGTGTCGCCGGTCATCGCCGGCCGCCACCGCCTCCTCCGGTGAGGACTCCCCTCCTCCCTCCTTCCCTCTGTCCCGCACGCGCCGCCGCTCTCTGTGCTCGCCATAGCCTTCGGCCGCCACCGCCGGCCTGTGCGCCGTCCGCCGCCGCCTCCCGCGCCGCCGCTTGTTGTTGCCGGCGCTCGCGCGCCACCGCCGGTCGCCATGGCCGCCAGTCGGCTTCGAAGCCGAGCCGAGCCAACCGGGCGCCCTCCCTCTCCTCTTGTGCCGCTGCCTAGTGGGGCCCACCAGCCGGTGGACCCCCCTTTTAGCCGCTGCCGATGGGGCCCGCGTGCCGTCGCCACCTCCCCCCCTTTTGGAGCCGCTGACCCGTGGGGCCCACTTGCCGGCGCCGTCCCCCCCCCCCCCTTGGCTGACGTCAGCCCTGGGTATTATTGCGCAATAAATTGATTAAGGACTTTTTCTTTATTAGTAAAAACACAGTTTTATCTTCTAAAATTCATAAGTAATTCATCCGAGCTCCGTTTAAGTCCATTCAAGTCTCAGTAAATTCATAAAAATGCAAAGAATCCATTAAAAATGGTTTTGTTTCCTGTTTCAGTAGTCTTATAGCATGTTTTGCTTGTGTACTTTGTTTGTCGCGTAGATTTTGGCCGTTTCGTCGATCCGCGGTTTCTCGAAGACGTTGCTGAGGTCTCATCAGTGCGAGAGCAAGGCAAGTCATGCATTACAATTGATCATATTGTACCCAATTTACAAATATCCCGCATTTCTATTAAATGTCGCATTCTTTTACAATGTCATGTGGGATGGGTCCTATTACTCAGCCATTTATTGTTTACCATATGCCATTGATAACTTGGGTATCAAAATGATTAGATGTTGGTTTAGGAAATGCTTAGCCATGCTTAGCTCAACTAGTACACAAATGGGGATTACATTATTACATAGACTTTGACTATGAGCATAGTTTTGGATTGGTGCCACCGCAATGGTGTTAGTTAATTAAAATACACTGAATGGTGGGCTGTGGGTGCATGGTTTTGCTGGTCGCACCCATGGCAATTAAGGACCGGTTCACGGGAAACCCTGGGAGACTTACCGTGCTTACCACAAGCGGGAGTGGGTAACTGCTTGATCTGAAGTATAGCTTGACCCTTTCCTAGGCACCGGTGGTGAGGGTGGGCGTGATGGAGTTGGGTCGGCCGGGGTGTCCGGTTGTCCAGCTGCCGGATTCACCGCGGCGCAAGAGGGGACCGCCCACTGCCCGTTGGGGGTGGAGGTGAAACCTTAGCGTGGTGTGGATGGTTAGGGGAGGGTTATGCGGAGGGTCTTGTCACGATTTCCCCCTTTGCAGTATCATGGTGATACTTCGGGGCATGGTGACATGTGTGGAATCGTGTCTTGTGGGTACAGTTGTACATCTCTGGCCAGAGTAAAACTATTCGAATAGCCGTGCCCGCGGTTATGGGCGATCAACCAGATTCACCGTGATTAGTCTCACCCCTAGTTTAGCTTAATGAACTGGTGTAGTTCAGGTGGTTGGTTGGGCCTGTTGCAACGTGGTGTAGCGTTGGACAGTGATTGGTTAATATTGATTAATTACTACAGCTGTTTTACTGCTTTCAACTACTGCTTTTAAATGCTAGTTTTATGCAAAAGAACCCCTAACCTCCTTTGGTTATATCCTGCATCATACCTCCTCTTCCGGTATGACTTGCTGAGTACAGTGGGTAGTACTCAGTCTTGCTCTCTTTTCCCCCACACCAAAGTTGAAGTTCTTCTCAGTTGGAGCTGTCTCAGAGGGGTTGGTTTCATCGCTGCCGTCAAGGTTTGCCTGTGGAGTGGAGTCGCCCGCTGCTGAAGTCAAGCTTCCAAGGCTAGCTCGTTTTATCTTTTCCGCTGCATTTGTAATCTTTTATATTTTTGTAAGACGTGGATCTGTATGTCAACAATTGTCGTTTGTGTACCCTGGCTGGTCCTGGACAGGGGTTTAATGCACATTCAGCTTAGAAATTCTGGTTCGTGAATTTCTGGGCGTGATAGTGGAGCCGGAGCTTCGCTAGATCGTTATTCCGCTGCTATTTTCTCTTTTCATTTGTAAGTATGTAACGTTGTATTATTGATGAATCTGTATATTAAATTGTCAGTTTGTGTACCTCAACTGATTCCTGGACGAGGGTTTTATGCACAAATTAGTTCGGAAATTACTAGTGAATTTTTGGACGTGACAAGTTGGTACCATAATAAATGGCGTCGTCGTCGTCTCCATGTGTTGCCGCCGGTTCACCGTCGTCATCTATTCCTCTCCGATCGCTTTGGTTCGGTGAGACGTCTATCCGTGTTCCCTCGGCTTAGTTTTTAATCTCTCGTTTGTGTCGTCGAGTAGCCGCCGCCGTGCCACGCTTAGCTGCTGCCCTAGCGTCGCCACTGCACTAGCCGCCTAGCCCTCGCTGTGCCGCTCCCTGCTATAGCCGTGCTGCTGCTGCTCGTGCGTGCCAAGTCGCTGCCGTCCCGCTACCATAGCCATCATCTGCCGTCGCTGTGTGTCGTCGTCGCTGTGCCGTCGCCCTAACCCTAGCCGCGTGTCTCCGCCGAGTCACCGCCGCCTGGCCGAGCCAAGTCGCCCTAGTGCCGCCGTGTCGCAGCTGTGTGCCGCTTTAACCTAGCCACCGCTTTAACCGTTGCTCGGTAGTCAAGTTGTCTAGCCGTAGGTGCATCCCTAAATTCCTACCGGCCTATCGTTTGCCGTACCGAGGCTTTACCGTGAATCGTTTCTAGCCCACCGGTTTAGCCGCAGCCGTTGTTGAGTCGTTCGCTCGTTCGTTCGAACGAGGTGTTCCCCGTGTTTCGTTCGTTTGTCCGTGTTGAGTCGTCCTTTAGTTTAGAGCCGTTCAGAGCCGCCGGTTCCGTTCGCCGGTTTCGGTTGATCATTTGGGTGATCCCGTGTCACGTAGAATTGACTCGTTGAGTCGGTATCTCGTGAGGCTCGCTTGCCAGATCAATCTAAGCCATCCGTTGAATCTTGGTCAACTCTATGTCAAGATTAATCTTAGCCGTCCAAAATCGATATAAATCTGTTCTCTCTTTTCAGTGGCATATTATTTCTTTTTAATATATGTCATCTACCAAATATAATCTAATCTATTTCCAGAGGTTGCTTTAATCTTTTATCTCAGTTATAAATCATTTGTAAATGATTTAATTAATGTGGAATAGTCTTTTTCTTTAATAGGTTTTTTAATTGGAATTAAATCTTGTAAAATTCGTAACTAGTTCATATGAAATCGGAATGAGGCCGTTCAAGTCTCATAATTAATCTAAAATCATGATCTACATGTTTGTTTACTTTATATGTACTGTTTATTTGGAGTTTCTTAGTCTTTTTCCTCGTTTTGCGTGTTAGCTTGTCGTTTCCGTCGTTTCGAAAGTCCGTGAGTGCGTCGGGAGTATTCAAGAAGATTAATTGAAGACCATTTATTGCAAGGCAAGTCACACAGATCCCAAACACAATTCCTTTGAACATGTTGATCCTATATTTAAATTCTCTATTTATTTCAACTGTGCATTTATTTTCGAATGTCACCGGGTGGTGTGAAACTATACCTTTGTTATGGCCACTTTGCATTGATTACTCTGTCCTTTGATACCTTGGGTTACAATTTGACTAGTTGAGCTTTATATATTGGTTCAGCTAGATATATTAGATATAATTGCTTAGGCATGCTTAGAAACATTAGCACACGATTGGGATAACTAATGTTTCACTATTACCTAATGATGGATATTTAATCATAGCTCACGATGGCTAATCGTGATTGGTTAATTAATTAATGTGCCAACTAAAACCTGATAATGGTGGGTTGTGAGCACATGGTTTTGATGGTCGTGCTCATGACAATTAAGGACCGGTTCACGAGTTTTGGTTGTGAAACATTAACCGTGCCAACCACAAGCCAGCATAGGCAACGACTTTACCTTTTGTATAGCATGGTTCATTGCGGGGCACCAGACTGAGAAGTGGCGGAGATAAGCCCACGGGGGTCGCTGGGGAGTCCATGCCTTGTTTATAAGGGGGTGATTATGATCCAGGAACGGTGCGCTGTGGTGGATTGTGTTGTGCGAGGGGTACTGTCACAGCTCCTTTCAGAGGTACCGTGGTGGTATTGAGGAGCATGGTGACATGTCGTGGGGCTGTGTCTTGTGGGTATAGTGGTACACCTCTGGCCAGAGTAAAACTATTCGAATAGCCGTGCCCGCGGTTATGGGCGGGTCTAACAATGTCTTTCGTGATTAGTCTCACACTACTCACCATAATAAATGATGCTATCACTGGTAATAATTCATGGTATCAGATTAGGTTCCTTCTCGCTTCCGCCTCCTCTCCACCCCAGCCGCCGGTCGGCGCACCATGCCGCCGCCATGGCTTCTCCCTCCTCCCTCACTGCCGACGCCGTCCTTGATGACACCATTAAAATCATCGTCGACGCCATCCGCTCCTCCTTCAAGGCTCCCGCTGGTCAGGACGACGACACCCTGACCACAGCCGTCGCTGGCGCCGGCGCCGATCGTGCCGCGACCGCGGTCCGGGCGGCCCTCGCCCCTGTTCTCCTCGGTCTCCTTCCGACGACTCCGGCCGCCGATGACGCCATCTCCTCCATGGTGCCTCCACCGGTTCCTTCGACGACCGCGCCTTCGACGACCGCCATCCCACCGCCGCCGACTTCCACTTCGGCTCCCGCGGCGCAACTTCCCCCCGAGATCCTGGCACTTCTTGCCCGTCTCGGCATCACCACGACGCCGGCCGCCCCCACGCAGGACGCCACCACGCAACCGCCGGTGCTCGACGCTGCCACGCCACCGCCGGCGCTCGACGCCGAAGCCGTCGCCAACCTCCATAGCCAAGCCGTCGCCGTCCTCAACGTGAAGGCGCTCATCCCCGTCACCCTCGACCTTGACGCCAACAACTACTCCCGTTGGCAAGGCCTTTTCCTCGTCGCGCTTGGAAAATACGCCCTCACCGATCATGTCTTCTCCGACGTACCTCGCCCTGATCACGCCGACTGGACACAGATGGACTGCGTCGTCCTCAGCTGGCTCTACGGCTCCATCTCCTCTACTCTTATGCAGGAGGTGCTCTCTCACACGGCGACGGCATGCTCCGTCTGGCACAGACTGCACCACGGGCCAACCAGGCCTGGCCCACGGCCTACAACCCGTGGACAAGGAGCATCCACATGTGGCCGGTCCAGGCCTCCTTGGCGCGCGGCCCAGCTTCGCCGGGACAGCCTTCACCACCACGCCCGCGCCGGCCCAGCAGCAAGCCTTCCTCCCGCCGGCCTATACGGCTCTTCCTGGGCCGGCCCAGTACACTGCACCAAGCACGGCGCCTCCAACTCCTGTTGCCGCTGTGCAATCTCCATTCCAGTGGACGGGGCCCTCGCAGTGGGACCCACGGGCCCTCGCCAGCGCGTACAACACAGCCACATTAACTACTCCACCGTCCGATGAATGGTACATGGACTCAGGTGCTACTTCTCATATGACGTCTGACACTGGTACCCTCTCCACTTCCCAAAGCCCCACCCGCAATACTCCCTCTCATACTATTGTTGGCAATAGCTCCCTTCTCCCTATTACCTCCGTTGGTCGCGCATATTTACATTACCCCAATTCTTCCTTTGTGCTTAACAATGTTCTCATTTCTCCTGAGATTATTAAGAGCCTTATTTCCGCACGCCGTTTTACTTGTGATAATTGGTGTTCCGTTGAACTTGACCCTTTTGGCCTCTCTGTGAAGGATTACCCAACCAAGATCGAGATCGTCAGGTGCAATAGTTCCTGTGCTCTTTATCCTCTCCCGGCAGATGCGTACTCCTCGGCGGCCTCCGCTCGTGCCTTTGTCGCCTCCTCCACCAACACCGACCTATGGCATCGCCACCATGGCCACCTCGGTCATGAGGCCCTCACCCACTTGGCGTAGGCGTCTGTCATCGCACCACCTAAAGTCACTACATCTTTATGTCATACTTCTCAGTTAGGTCATCATGTTCGTCTTCCTTTTCCCACTAGCTCTAGTCGGGCCAAGGCAAATTTTGATTTAGTGCATTGTGATTTGTGGACATCACCTATTCCTAGTGTGTCTGGTTTTAAGTATTATCTTGTCATTCTTGATGATTGCTCACATTATGTGTGGACCTTTCCACTTCGCTTTAAATCCGACACATTCTCCACATTATCTCATTTTTTTGCCTTTGTGAAGACACAGTTTGCCACGACCATTCGCAGCATCCAATGTCACAATGGTAGGGAGTTTGACAATTCCTCCGCCGCTCCTTTTTCCTCACCAATGGAGTCTCCTTGCGGATGTCCTGCCCTCACACCTCCCCACAGAATGGTAAGGCCGAGCGCATGCTTCATTCCTTGAACAACATCACCCGCTCCTTGCTCTTCCAAGCCAGCCTTCCCGCTCCTTACTAGGTCAAGGCCCTTCACACCACCACACACCTTATCAACCGTCATCCCACCAAAACTCTTCAACACCACACCCCCTTTTTTGCCCTATATGGTGCTCACCCGTCCTACTCCCACCTCCGCGTGTTTGGCTATAAGTGTTATCCTAACCTCTTCGCCACCGCTCCCCATAAACTAGCCCCACGATCCACCCCATGTGTGTTCCTAGGCTATCCCCTCTACCATAAAGGGTATCAGTGTCTAGACCTTACCACCAACAAGGTCATCACCTCGCGACATGTGGTGTTCGATGAGACATGTTTTCCTTTTGCTGAGATGACTAATGATGCAGCTGCTACTGACTTTTGAAGTTTCTTGAGGATTTTTCAGCTCCTCTCCCTGCGCCGATTGGCAGTCGCCGCCGCTCTGGTCACACTGACCCGGTGGCCTACGCGCCCACGGCCCTCACCGAGCATAGCCGCTCTCGGCCGGCCACACCACCAACTGGGCCGGCCACTCCACCAACTGGGCCGGCTGCTCGCAGCTCCCCCGCACAGGCTTCGGTGCGCTCAACCACTGCTGGGCCGTCCGGCCCAACCGTCACTCCTACTCGGTCGGCTGGTGTGCCAACCGGACCGCCTGCCCCTCGGTCGCCCTGGTCAGCTGGCGCATCGACTGGGCTGTCTTTACTTGCGCCTGCCTGGTCGACCGGCGTGCCCATCGAGCTGGCTCCCCTGCCGACGCTTGCTTCGTTGGCCAGCGCGCCCACCGAGTGAGCTCCCCTGCTACCACCACCGACTGGTGCTGCCACACGCGCTCGCAGTGCGCGTGTCCCCGGCATTCGATTGCCCACGCAGCTCGGCATCTCTCCCATCATCAACGAGCACACCATGACAACACGCGGCAAGCACGGACTTCACCAACCCGTCAAGCGCTACAACTTGAGTGCCACCACTCTCTCTCCAGTTCCGTGCACATATCGTGCCGCACTGGCCGACCCCAATTGGCGGTCTGCCATGGAGGAAGAGTTCACTGCGCTGCAGGCCAACCGTACATGGGACTTGGTCCCCCGCCCAAACGGCGCCAATGTCGTCACCGGCAAGTGGATCTTCCGCCACAAGTTCCAGTCCGACGGCAGCCTGGACAGGTACAAGGCTTGCTGGGTCCTTCGCGGCTTCACCCAGCGCCCCGGCATCGACTTCAACGAGATCTTCAGCCCTGTCATCAAGCCTGCCACAGTCCGCACTGTCCTCAGCTTGGCGGTCTCCCGCGATTGGCCAGTTCACCAGCTGGATGTGAAGAATGCCTTCCTCCATGGGACACTTCAGGAGATAGTCTACTGCACTCAGCCCGCTGGCTTTGTTGACCCCACCAAGCCGACCTTGTGTGCCGTCTCAACAAGTCGCTCTATGGTCTCAAGCAGGCCCCACGGGCATGGTACAACCGGTTTGCCAGCTTTCTCCTTACACTCGGCTTTGTTGAGGCAAAATCAGATACATCTTTGTTCATCTACCGTCGAGGCTCAGACACGGTTTACTTGCTCCTCTATGTTGATGACATTGTTCTGATAGCCTCCTCTGATGCACTTCTTCGGTGGACCATCTGTGCTCTCCAGTCGGAGTTCTCGATGAAGGATCTTGGCAGCTTGCATCATTTCTTGGGCATCTCTATTTCTCGGCAGTCCTCTGGCCTTCATCTCAATCAACGCCAGTACTGCCTCGAGGTTCTGGAGCGTGCTGGCATGACAGATTGCAAGCCATGTGCTACCCCTGTTGACACCAACGCCAAGCTCTCTGCCGCTGATGGTGCCCCAGTTCGTGATCCCACGGACTATCGGAGTCTTTCTAGCGCCCTCCAGTACCTGACTTTCACCAGGCCAGATATCTCTTATGCTGTCCAGCAGGTCTGTCTTCACATGCACGATCCATGGGAGCCTCATCTTGTGTCACACCCTAAAAATCCCAAATATATAAATTGTTGTCTAAATTGGAATTATTAGAATTTATTTTAAAAGCCTAGAAGAGAAGATCTAGTTTTAATTAATAAATTCCAATATAAAATGGGGCCAGATAAAATTTCATTAAATACTTTGCTTAATTCTATAATTCCTAGATTTTTCTGGGATTTATTTGAGCTAAGGAAGTATTTTTAATAAATGGAATTGCATTTCATGAATAATTTAAATTGGAAAAGGTTTTAAAAGTTCTCTTTTGGCTTTGGGCCGAAAGTCGGCCCAAAACCTTCTCTCTCTCTCTCTCCCCGGCCCAAGCCGGCTCAGTCCTCCCGCAGCAGCCGCGTGCGAGCGCCCTCGGACGCTGACAAGTGGGGCCCGCCTGTCAGGTCGTCGTCTACCTCCGGCCACCCCTTTCCATTTCCGATGAAATTAGCACAGGGGAAATGATCTTCGGGATCCCCTCTATCTTTTCTCTTTTGGAATCGATCGCCAATTCGGTTTGGAAATCCGTGGATTCGAGTTCGATTCGGATCGATCTCTCTCCTCTGAACCCTAGACTTTCCTTCGCGTTGCTGGTCGCCGTGGGCCTTTGCCGCCGCCTCCTTGCCCCTATAAAAGGACCCCCAAGCCCGCCGCTACCTGCCACCACCCTCGCCTTCGCCTCTCGTCGCCGGTAGAGCCCTAGCACCGTGTAGCCTAGCGCCGCCGTCGCCGTCGTTCGTCCAGCCGTGCACCGCCGCCGCTCCGGTCGTCGTCGTCGCTCGGGAAGGCCGCCGTCGTGATCGCCAAGCCGTCGCCGACCTCGTCCGCCCCTCCGCCGTCACTGTCGACCGCCGGAACACCGCCGTCGTCGTCAAGCCGAAGGTCGCCGCCGCTTCTTCCTCGACGCCGTCGCTGTCCGTTGATCTTCTGCCGTTGTTTTGGTCACCGGTGAGTTCGCCATGTCGCCCTCTACGTGTTGGTTCCCTCCGTTCGCGCTGTCGTGCAGTCGTTCGCCGGCGAGCATGCACGCCCGAGCCGCCGCCGGTGATGACGTCATCGCCGACGTCATCGTTACCGTCCGTTGTAGACCAGTCGTAGACCGATGGATCTCGGTCGTTCATTTTGGATGGATCGATCTCGGCCGTTCGTTTCCATGAGCCGCCGACTTGCACCCGGTCCACCGCGAACCCTAGCCGCTGACGCAATAATTCCCTTTTCCTTTTCAAAAATAATTCATTATTGCGTCATAATTCAATTAAAACCCATATAAGTATTTTAATCCGATTTAATCTTTAAAAATTCATAACTAATTCATCTTAGCTCGGATTTAGTTGGTTCAAGTATCTAAATTTTTCTAAAATTGAGATCTACATGTTAAAAATATCCACATGTACTGTTCATGCTTGTTTGTGTGCTGTTTTGGTGATTTTGCTCCTTTCTGTTTAGATTCCGACGTTTCCGGAGAGTCCGTTTTTGCAGGAGAAGAATTTGAAGAGTTCCAAGGCCAGCAAGGCAAGTCACACAGATCTCAAACAACCCTTTGAGCATGTTGATCCCATTTAAAGCTATTGTTTCTATTCAACTATTGCATTTATTTTCGAATGTCATTGGGTGGAATTACCTATTGTTTGTTCTAGCCCTTTTGTTCTTGATTACTTTATTCCTTGATACCTTGGGTTATTATAACTTGACTAGTTGGGCTTTATATATTGGTTCAGCTAGATATTAGATATGATTGCTTAGCCATGCTTAGAAACATTAGCACACTATTGGGATAACTTATGACTCACTATTATTTAATGATGGCTTAATGATAGCTCATGATGGTTAATCATGATTGGTTAATTAATTAATTTGCCAACTAAAACCTGATAATGGTGGGTTGTGAGCACATGGTTTTGATGGTCGTGCTCATGACAATTAAGGACCGGTTCACGAGTTTCGGTTGTGAAACATTAACCGTGCCAACCACAAGCCAGCGTGGGCAACGGCTTTACCTTTTGTATAGCATGGTTCATTGCGGGGCACCAGACTGAGAAGTGGCGGAGATAAGCCCACGGGGGTCGCTGGGGAGTCCATGCCTTGTTTATAAGGGGGTGATTATGATCCAGGAATGGTGCGCTGTGGTGGATTGTGTTGTGCGAGGGGTACTGTCACAGCTCCTTTCAGAGGTACCGTGGTGGTATTGAGGCGCATGGTGACATGTTGTGGGGCTGTGTCTTGTGGGTACAGTGGTACACCTCTGGCCAGAGTAAAACTATTCGAATAGCCGTGCCCGTTGTTATGGGCGGGTCTAACAATGTCTTTCATGATTAGTTTCACATTTCTCACTATAATAAAAGATGCTATAACTGGTAATAATTTGATTAGCTCCTGGTTTGGAATGGTATATTCCTGGTTTGGAGATAGAACTGTGCAGCCGGGATGGTTGTTCAGAATGGTTGGGCCTATGCAACAGGGTATGTTGTATAGCGTTGGATTAATATTGTTTAATTACTACTTAACTATTTTATTAAATTCTGAAATGTTTATTAAATGCTGTTTATGCAAATGAAACCCTACTATGCCATCCTTTGTTATCCTGTGCACTTGCATATTTGCTGCGTGGCTTACTGAGTATGTCATATACTCACCTTGCAATCATTCATCAGAGGAGGAGTTCTACAGTGATGCTGATGGTGTAGAGGATTAGGTGTAGCCCTGGTCAAGCTGCCTGTGGAGTGGGTCGTCTGCGCCGTTTATCTTTTTTTGTTCCGCTGCTTAGATCTTTATTGATTGAGAGGAACTATCTACCTCTGTAATGACATTTTATTCGCTTATTAATTAGAGTAATAATTGTACTCTATTATCAATTTGTTATTGTGTGCCTCGGCTGATTCCTGGACGAGGGTTCACACACATGTAAGCGTTTGGAATTTTGGATAGAAATTCCGGGCGTGACATCTTGCTGCTCTCAAATGCATCTTGCGTTATGTCCGTGGCACGGTTGATTATGGTCTTCACATCCGCCGCTCCTCCACTGTTGACTTGAGTGCATACTCTGATGCTGATTGGGCAGGTTGTCCGGACACCAGGAAATCCACCTCGGGTTATGGTGTGTTCCTTGGCAACAACTTGGTCTCCTGGTCCTCCAAACGTCAGCTTACTATATCGTGCTCCAGTGCCGAGGCAGAATATCGTGCCGTGGCCAACGCGGTGGCTGAAACTTGCTGGCTTCGACAGCTTCTTCATGAGCTCCATACCCCTCCGAGCCGATCCACATTGGTTTACTGTGACAATGTTAGTGCTGTCTATCTCTCTTCTAACCCGGTGCAAAATCAGCGTACTAAGCATGTGGAGATCGATCTACATTTCGTTCGCGATCGCATCACTGCCGGATCTGTTCGAGTGCTACATGTACCTACTACGTCATAGTTTGCCGACATCTTCACCAAAGGGTTGCCCAGTGCCATCTTCTCGGAGTTTCGGTCCAGTCTGAATGTCCGTTCCCACGACGTTCCGACTGCGGGGGGTGTTAGATTGTGTTTATCCCTTGCCATCCTTCCTTAATCTTCTCCGATATTGTTTCTATAAATCGGTTGCTAGATATGGAAGGCATGTGCCTATATGTACTCTACCATATGTGATAATCCAATCTATCGTGTTGAGCCTATCACACTTTTATGGTATCAGAGCCAGAGGTCTCGAGTTCAAATCCTGGCTGGCGCGCAATAAAATAATTGTAGCCCACTCCAATATTCCACGCTTGAGACTTGAGGGGGTCTCGCGTGAGGGGGAGTGTTGGAGTGTATAAAGTGAATTGCCCGCCTTTCCCTATCAGCTTAGGCTTTTAGGTGCAACTAGCTGGTGCATGCAACTTAATAGACGACGACAACAACAGCACGTACAACACCTCCCCCGCGGCTCTGCCATTCGTCAGTCGCTTCTACCACGCCACCGACAGGGGAATAATGGAGCTCGATATCGCTTCGGATGATCGCCGGAAACCGCCGCCGCAGATGCGGATGGCGATTGAGAGTTCATTGATCCATTCCAGCCGAGCGCTGCAGAGCACCCTTCACTTGGTCGACAATGGCGGGGAGCTGATTCTGGTGCAGCGGATGCTTTGGCCAGACCATTATGCTCATGACGATGGTAGCTACAGAACAAAGCGCAGCAGGAAGTACGAGGCGTGGAGGGTGGATTTCGATGCCGGGATCCTCGTCCCGGTAAAGGGTTTCAACTGGCGCGCCCTGTTCATCAGCATGTCCCGCGCGATCTCCGTGTCGGCGGAGACCTTACCATTTGTCGCTGCTGATACCATCTACTTCGGATACTGTGGAAACTTAGAACGGTATAGCCTTGCAGATGGAAGCATCGAACGTACAAGGTTGGACCGTTTTGAGCCGTGTAGATCGTGGACTGTCTCTCCTATTGCATCCAGGGCTTTGGACTTATACTCTGAGAAGGGTGCAGTGCAATATCCTACCTAGAGAATGGAAACAACCAGAGATGAAAGAAAATTGGCTTCGAGTCTCTCTATTCAAGAAACAAAAGAAAGGTAAAATCGCAGTAATTTGCAAGATCGATCCTATAGAGGAAGACCACGCTTAATTTGAATATCAATGCTTATTAATCTGGATCGTGAAACAGTTTGATTACATATTGTTATTATAACTGATAATTGTTAGCTTCTTAATATGCATGTTGTTCGTTCATTATATCCCGCAATGAAAATGTCGGAAAATAATGTTACCTCAAAGCACATCAGTACAAGTTGCCGTAGCAATGTTAGAGAAGAATATGTATGCAGTATATCAGCGTTGGATTCAGTGCAAATATAATCTGCCGCCTGCTCTGCAGAAAGGGCCAATATGCAGAGAAGTTTGTGTGGATATAGCGGAAAAAAATACAAAAGCGATTTTGCTATACATTTATCGTTGTCAAATGTAATGTTAGGTCAAAGCACATCAGTACAAGTTGCCATAGTAATGTTAGAGAAGAATATGTATGCACTATGCAGTATACCAGCGTTGGATCCAGTCATCCAGCGCAATATAATCAACCGCCTGCTCTGCAGAAACGGCCAATATGCAGAGAACTTTAGTATATCAGCATTGCAGAAACGGTGTGAAGTTTTTGTGGATATAGCGGAAAAAAAATACAAAAGCGATTTTGCACATTTGTCGTTGTCAAATGTAAATACAACATAATTCTGTAATTATATTGTAACTATAATATAACTTTCATATAATTTTAAATCGGATTTGTTTCAAAATTTTGAGCAAGCAGGGAAGGGAAAAAAATCATTGCACACTTATGGGTGAGGGGATTCGGTTCCACGACAACCGCTTCGCGGAAATAACATGTTATCACAGAAATTTGGAAAGTTATATACAATTTCACAAATTATAGTTACATGTAATTAAGCTAATATTGTATCATATTTACATCTGATAAATTTGTTTGTCAACAAATATATAGATAGTCACTACAAACATATAGCCTTAAAAACTTACACGCGGCTAAGGTTGTCGAGCAGACATCATCACCGGGTCTGATGCCGATTGCCTGGTGGCCTTCTGGTTCAGCCACGGCGATGTCGCACGGGTGGATGCCCACCAAGAGAGTTGGCGACGTCGCATGAAAATATATAAACAAAATAATTTAGAGTGTGCCATATGGAAATTTGACTCCAATCCAAATTTGATTTCGCTTTTCATACACACACAACACTACATATAACTACATATAAGATATATGAAAACCTTTACCTGTATTGTTCTATAGCTTGAGCATCCCATATAATATCCTTGACCGGCTAAACCTTTAACTTTTTCAAGTTCAGTTCTAATCCATCGCTGGTTATACTATTATGGCCTCAAGAATCTGCACCTTAATCAGAACCAAAATGGGACATAGAGTATGTATCCTGAATTAGAAATAGCCGGCGTTACTGAATATAAAACATATTCTAATGAAGTTAAAATAAAACAAAAGACACCGTGTCATCTTTTATTTTGCTAAGGTATGGATTAATTTGATATCCTAGCCCTGTGGCTTGGCAATCCGGCGAAGACGAGTTTCAACTGAGTCTATTATAGTTTTTTGAGTAATTTGCACTCACAGTGCAACAACTTGGTAGGTGGATGCAATTTGGTATAATAACTTGAAAAATAAGCGTTCTATTGCAACAACTTGGCAAGAAGGTGCAATTTAGTATAAGAACTTTATAAGTGATCGTATAAATACAACAACTTGTAAGGTAGGTACGATTTTGATATAATAAATTAAGAAGTTGTGACAACTTAATTATTTGGAGCATTTTTTATATAAATTCAAAATTTTAAGTACTTGACAATATACTAGCGTAGATTTGTATAAACATATTTATATTTTTATCCTAATAACTAATAACTCTAATAGCTAATAACTGAAAGTCAATTAAACTGGATGTAGAAATTATTATATTTCGGTTGATATTTGAGAAGGTGAAGAAAACAAAAAATTCTTAAAGGTAACTGAATGTAAATTGTATGTGCAATATAATTCTTAAAGATTAAATTCAATATTATAAGGTAATATCCATAGGATTAATGTGTATTGGCATATTGACATCGTGAAAAACCTCACCTAGCATATGCTTAGCCAAATTGATTCACCAAAATACTAAATTGTCAAGTTCTTGTACTAGACCGTACCCACTTGTCAAGTTGTTACACTCGGACGTTTAATTCTCAAGTTATTGCACTGTATCGCACCCACCTGCCAAGTTGTTGTACCGTGGGTGCAATTTACTCTAGTTTTTTTATGACTAAGATATAAGAAGATAAAAAAACCTCTACCTAATTCTAAAATTTAAAATTCAAAATACATTTATTCGTTGTAACATGCTGATGTTTCATATAAATATATTTTTTTAGAAATTTGTTCCATACCATTGAAAGTTTTCAAGTTTAATTTTATACCATCGAAAGTTCACGATGCTTTTTTAATGGTAGTAGTAGGAAGAGTAACGGTGGAAACTCTAGCGGTATTAAAGTGCAACACGAAATTTCAATGCTATCAAACTAAAACTGGAAACTTGTGATGATATGGAACACATTTTCCCATTTTTTTCTTAATTCCACAACAAATTAGAGGCATTTCACTAGCCGGGGTAAAAATCTAGACAGACGAAGAGGTGAGATTAGAGCAAGTTTAATAATATAGCCATCTACTAGCTCCCAAAATTGAAATATCATATATAGCCAATCTAATAGCCACTTATACAATAGTTAGTTATAGATATATACTGCATCATTAATATCTAATCCACCCATCTCTCTTACATACTATATTGGAACTCGTGCTACAATTAGTCAACCGATAGCCGATCGACTGATAGGCCAATAGGGTATTGTTGGTGGTCTCAGCCGATATAGTTAGACCAGATCGGCTATGGACTTGGTAAGATAGAACATAATAAACCCTAAACATGTCTCATCGGCTATAATATCATCTGTTTGGGTTTGATAAATAGACTTCAAACGGTATCATGTAAATAGCCGATAGAACAACATTTAGAGCAAGAAAAATATAATGTACCAGCTAATACTCTAGTACAGACTTATATAGGCAAATCAATCTATATAAAAATATCAAACTGTGATAGGTTAATAGTTTAGATAGCACAGCCGATACCGATTTACCTTGATATAACTATATAGAGTGATCTATCTATATAAGTGATAAATTACATAAAACTTGGTAAAGAAGCATGCATATTAGGTAAGATCGGCTGAAACTCCGATACTATCCTTAATTATAATTGTTTCTAGGTTAGTTTCTAGGGTTCGATAAAAGACTAGGGATGATGCATCGCAAAGTAGATAAAAAAACCTAGAGTCTAAACAATCAAGTAAATATTTACTTTTCAGGATGGTAGATGTCTTAACTAATATAATCTAATAGGAATATTTAGCCGATACCAGCAAGAACCCTAAAGCGAGAACCACCCGATAGAGATAAATCTAGATACTAAGACTAGATTAGCTAAGACATATGATAGAAGATGATCATGATAAAAGGATTAAAACATCTAAAGGGACATAATAGCCCCAATAGCACAAGCCATTGAGACGTGTTACCTCTTGCGAAGCAAAGTTGTCGAAAAGTAAAAACAAAAAGGGTGGCAATGTGCCGAAGTTGTATTGGATTGTCTCCTATATTACATAGCTATGGGGTTCATATTTATACCCCGAGTACAAACTTAGTCCATTATGGACACGACTCAAATTTTCTAAAGATAAAATACGAACAAGACCATATACGGTGGTCTCTTACCAAAACTAATCACAACCGACTTAAACTAACCTAACTAATAGATACAATTACCTTATTTGAGCTCTATCTCTAATTGGCAATGACTGTTACCTCAATCTAGGCTCTGCTGAGCCCAAGTTATATCTATCGGCTACTTGCCATATCGGCCAAGTTAAGCCTTTGTTCTTTTTCCAGCCGATACGACACTCAGCCGATGTGCAGCCCGACTTGGAGATCAACTCGATTTCACACCAAATCCGTCTCGATCTTTCTTCTTCCTCTCCAAATCTTATGCAAAATTCTGTCGTTAACAGTTACCTTTTTTTTTAACATACGCATGGATCATATCTCTCCTTATCTTGCCGCTGCCCTTTCTGACGACACTGGCTCCTGCTGCCACTAGAGAATCTCTTACCAGCCACAGTGGTATTGACGAAATATTTTGCCTCTAATGTGGAAAAACGGAAGGCTTAGCTGATCCTCTACACGACCGTATCATCAATCTGCATGTTAATATCCTAGGCGACCCTCATGTTAGGCCTTTCTTCTTTCAACCATGTCCCTTTTTTTAATTTGATCCGACAATGTCGCTAGGGGAAAAACTTATTTTGTTGTGATGAATAATGGTTTGGCAGTTGATTTGATCCATGATGAGTAGTCCTTGCTTCTCGTTTCGACGGCTTGTGGAGGAATCATCTCCGACAACGACGATGAATTTTTTTTGGCCGCAACGCAAATTGTGCATAGCTATTGGCACTCTGTCAATGCACCAAAACATGGCGGTTCTATCATGGGACATGAATCGATTGATCGCAACAGAGAAGCACACACTTGAGAGGATAATCCTACCTACGGTCCAGTTTTATTCAAGCGCGGAATTGTATTAAGCCAATTTTTTTTTATTTATCTTTGCTATATGCTATGTCTCATTAGTTATGACTTGGTAGGAATAGAATGAACCGACCTCTGTTTCTCTGCACAATGAATGCAATAAAGGATCACGATAACTATTTTGTGCAGAAGAGAAATGCAGCTGGTATACTAGTTTAGGCAAAAAAAAAATGTCAACTATACCAATACAAAAATAAAATCTCGGTAAAGTATAGGAAACTAGCATGTACCATTTGTCTAGTTGAATAAAATATAGTTTCAGTACAATTCATTAATAAAACTTTAGGGTGTAGATTAAGAACAAATGATTTTATCATTACTTCTTTTTAGCACCTACCTAGATCATCACAGCAACACTTGCACTGCATCATTCAACAAGAAATGACTACTGTACATGATGCACTACCTATATATATGAGTCAACCTCAATTGAACTCAAAGGGAGTTAGATCCATGGAGAGAAAGAGAAAAGAAATGATCTATTACTCTGAAATTACCTAAAAATTCAGTAGCAGCACACGTCATCGAGGTGGCCGAAGAGGCAGAGACTACCGATGATGCCAATGAAGTGGATGATGATGGCCCCGACGGCGACTTGGATGGGCAGCCAACGGTGTCCTAGATCGACGGACGGTGGCACCCAAGATGGAGGGCCGGCAACGCCCTAGATGGACGGTCGATGGCAACCTGGTTAGAGGTCGGTGGCGCTATGGATGTCGGGCCGACAGTGACCTAGACGGAGCTGACAACGGAGCTGGTGCGAGGAGGGAAAGATGACGTGGCTCCTCTCGACCTAGCGGGCGATGAACGAAAGAGGGCGATTTGTTTCAGGGAAATAGCTGTCGCGGTTGGGGAAAGCATGGGGAGGGAAAGAAAAATTGGCGCGACCACACACGATTTCTGCGATTGGGAGCGCGTCAAGTTGCCCAACATCTAGTTATGATTGGTGCTGGTTTTGGGTGTGCCTAAATTTTAGGAGCCATGTTTAGAGCATCACCAACAGTTCCCCCATACTCTTCCCAATATCAAAATTTCGGTCTTTTGTGTAAAATTTGACCTCCAACAGGATCCCTACTCTTCCTCCCAAAAATTGACATTCCCTTCTCCGCATATCTCGTTCTCCACAAATCGGGCATCCCTCTCACTCCCAATTTCCTCCACCGTCGCGATTTGGTGCGTGCTAGGGGAATCCTGCCCGTCAGAAGGTCCTCGGCGAGGTCGTCCACCACCGCATTGACCTGTCCAGCAGCCGCAGGTGACCCCAACTCCCTCGCCAACGACCGGAAACATGATGCTATTCCCAAGCAGCCGGCGGCTCCATCTTCCACGCAGCTGGCTAGACATTCGCCGGTCCCGTCCATCGCCGTAGGTGACCCCAACTCCCGCCTGCTTTCCATGTCGGCTTGGCACCTCCCTGTCCCGTCCATCGCCGTTGTTTAGAGAACTGCTGGCGGCGGCAGCAGCGGACTCTCGGAGTAGCCTAGGAGTCGGTTCCCATCGACCACACCTAGGGGCGATCTGTTGTAGCTGGGTCTACTGATCGATGTTGCTGTGCTGGTGCTAATGTTGATCTGCTGGCCTGCAGCTGCTGCTTGCTGCTTCTGCTACTGTGTTGAACTGATGCTGATCCTAGAAGTAGCCATTGCTTGTAATGGCTGGCTGGCTGGCTGCTTACTGGTTATGTTGGTTTGCTTGCTGCTTTATTGGACTAAGATAATTTTCTACTAAAATGTTGTTGGTGTGATCGTATTGAAATGCGGATGTTGTACTAATCTAATGGTTGATGTTGTACTGAGATGTTTTCTTACAAGTACAAATTTAGATGGTAGTTTACAAACATTGCAGGACAAAATATGCAGAAGTACAGTCGTGGGGGAGAGCAACGTTGTGGGATGGGAGGTGAATGCAATCGTGCTGACAGCAAGTGTTGAGGCTGATCATGATCACTGCGGGAGGAGGAAGGAAACATATTTCTGATTGTAGTTTTTATAGGGTCTACTTTTCAGTTTTAGAGAATTAATTATAGGTCATCTCTTAGAGAGATGATTATTTTCACACCTTAAATTTTTTTTAGGATTCTGGAAAACCAAATTTTGGGGATAAAATTTTGGGATGCTGTTGGTGATGCTCTTATAAGTCTATTGGAGGTCTGGTTTTGATCAAATTCTCAAAATTTATGTTTTTAGGAACCTATTTTGGAGATGCTACCTTCTGCAGCCAACAGATACGCAGACGCAGTCGTTCCGGTGTGACCAAGCCGTAACGGTAACATTATGCGTCCGCCTTTGGTCCGGTGTGACCCCGTCGTAACCCCGTAACGGTAATATTGTGCGACCGCCAGGTGGGGGGCCAAAGGTCGTTCCGGTGCGACCCAAACCCGGTGGAGAGTCCAACTTCCAAGCAAGCAAAGCAACCCACCCCCTCCGCCGCCTCCTCCCCCTTCCTTCCTTCCTCCGCACTCCACCCCCCCCCCCCCCCCCCCCCCTCTTCCTTCCTTCCCCCACCTCGCCGCCCGCCATGGACGCCGACCTCGTGCAGCGCTGCCTCGAGGCCGGCGGCCGCGACCTCCTCCTCCACCACCCCTCCTCCCCTCCCTCCCCCACCTCCGCCTCCGCCTCCGCCGCCGCCGCCTCCTCCATCCTCCAGTCCCTCCCCCTCCACGTGGTAACTCCCCCTCCCCAACCTTCTCGATCCTTCCTCCATTTTGCTGTTCTAATCCGCTGTGCTGGCTTGGCTTGGATTCCATCCCCAGTCCTTCGACCGCGGCTTCTACCTCCTCGTCAAGGCGATCCAGGAGCTGCGTGAGCGCAAGGACGGCCTCGTCGTCACCGTCGGCATCGGCGGGCCAACCGGCTCCGGCAAGACCAGGTACGGGCCGCTCCCCTCCTTCCCGCCGCGCGCTGGTTGCTGTTGCTGATTGGTGGTGGTGGTGTTGTGCACTTTGTGCCGGGCGCAGCCTGGCGGAGAAGGTGGCGTCGGTGCTGGGGTGCGTCGTGATCGTCTCCATGGAGGACTACCGCACGGTGGCCGGGGCCGACGACGGCAGCGACGTTGACGCCATCGACTTCGACGCCCTCGCTCGTAACCTCCAGGTCCGTGCCCGCACGTTCCTTCGATTTTGGGGATTTTTTTTGGAGGGGTGGGGATTGGATACGTGCAGGGTGCTTGCTTTAATGGCAGGTCACTAGGTCAGAATGGCGTGACAAATGGTGGGCTTGAATGCTCTGTTCCATTGTACTACTACCATTGATAGGGTGGGCTAGTGGTTGTTGTTGGAGAATAGAGTTGATGGATGGATACAAATGGGGGAAGTAGAGTTATTTTCAGAAAGAGAAATGTCCAGCTTCTTGTCTCCGTGCCACTTTATGTTCTAGCCCTCTATACAGCCGGATAATTTGATCGCAGTCCATTTGGTCCAAAACCAAAACAACAGTTTCTTCTTGATAACTATTGTCAATTGATATCCCTCTGTTAATAATTATTTTTTACCAAGCCAACTTTACATGACATGGTCAAATTATAAAAAAAAATATGTTAAAAGATGATCAAGTCTAGTGGTTTGATACTATGTAGTTGCAAGGAGTCAAATGATACAGGAATTGGGAAAGTGGGGTAAATGGGTGTTCCTAATCTAGGAGGAGCATTCAATTTGTGCTTCCATTGTGCCCTCTACATCTGGAGGTTGCAGAACAGTTTACATGCACACCAATTGTATTGGAATATTTATTTACCTTTTCTTTTACCATGTTTTCAAAGGGAAAACCGAAATGGTAGCAAAATGCTAGTATGATGACGATGTGTAGGCGTGTAGCTATGCTGGTGATGCTGTTGAGTGTAATTACTGTGTCAAGGTCTGTGCATTCCAATGGAAAGTTGGAATTATAAATAGCTTCTGGAAAAAATGGAGCCTCTACTAGTGAAATCAACTACTGGTCATAATATCTGGAAGACGTGCAATTGAGTTGCCAGTATGCCTTATTCTCGTCTTAAGCCTTTTCCTGTGTTTAATGCCAAAGCCATTCGAGCTGCATATGCCTGCATAACTGATAATTGTAGGTCCAGTGCTTTTCTATGACACTTTGCAGCGGTGTTCATCATGTTGCACAATTATCGAGTATTTTTGCCGAAATGACGAAAAAAATGCTGCATAAACTTGTTTGGTTCATGGGCCCATGTGCTTGTAGTATTTTAGTCCCTAGAGCCTTTCTTCTGCTATTATTGTTTTGATTTATTACCCTCTGATATTATTTATGTATTTTCAACAATTCTTAAACTGTGTATAAATTCTATTTTTAATGAGGCCTTGAAAAGTTGTCTGAATACATTAGATGTCTAAACAATTGGATAGGTTAATATTGTGATTGCATTGGAAGAGAGAAACAACAACAATAAAGAAAATGTTCATTGTGGAGGTTACTAGTGTGTTCCTCTATGTGTTCAATTGGTCATTCATGCATACGACCATAATGATTAATGAAGAGATCAGTAGTAGTATTGTAATACAATTCAAGTACTTTCTCTTTTGGAAACCAAATAATCCAAATTTGCATGGGTTCTACCCTGTTTATTTTGAAATACATAATGGACCTAATTTCCCACCTCGTAGATTTGCTATGAGGAAATATGCTGGTCATGTGTGATCTGGCATATTTTCTGGGCTTAGAAATGCCCAATCTCTCTGCTATACTGTTGCTGGTTTTAGTGACAATCCAGCCGATCGTTTTTGGTCTATAAGGGTTGCTTGCTTTACTCCTTTACCTGCTGCCTGCTGGAATGCACACATTTCTGCTTTCTCCAATGTTCTAAAAGTGTCATGCTTGTTGTTTGTAATTGATGCATCTATTTGGATCAATATCCAGACTCCTTTGGGTAATCTATTTGTACAAAATTTTCTTCATTTGTTGCCACCTTGACAATTTTCTGCTTATTTAGGTGTATTACAAGTATCCTTACAATCATGTCTGCTGAGCAGGATCTTGTAAAGGGTAAAGATACATTGATGCCATTGGTTGATTTTCAAGAGAAGAAACGTACAGGATGGAGGCAACTGAAGATTTCGCCATCTGGAGTGGTGAAATATCTCAGAAATACATGCTATGAACATTTGGCAACCTTAGAATCAGATATCTTTGCTAGTTTGATACAACATATCCTTGTAGGTGATTGTTGATGGTGCTTATGCTCTTCATTCAACACTGAGGTCACTGCTTGATATTCGTGTTGCTGTGGTAAAAATTATAATTGCCCTAAATATTTTTCATTATAGAACAGTTATTTTATCTCCTCAATAATTTCACCCATGAACTTCAGGTTGGTGGTGTTCATTTTAGCCTTCTGTCTAAAGTCCAGCATGATATTGGAGATTCTTGCTCGTTGGACTATCTGATTGATAGCATATTTCCCTTGTTTAGAAAGCATATTGAGCCAGACTTGCATCATGCTCAAGTATACATCTTGTACCTTTTTTGCCTTTTTATAGTCTGTAGGTACCATTTGATTCTTTTTTATTTGAGTTGCTACTTGCTAGTGCAGATTAGAATCGACAACAGCTTTGTCTGCTCATTCCGAGAACCATACTACAAGCTTAAATGCAAAAACGAGGTCAGCATTGGTTTCCGGTCGGTAGACAACATATTATGTATCTAACTGAAGCTTTGTCTCCTTTTCAACTGTTTAAGCTTTATGTTTGTTTCATGGCTGTAGTTTATTTAATGCAACAAGTCAGCAAGCAACCACACTTAATGCAAAATGTGCCAAAGCTTTGAACAGGGATATATGATTTGTAGTTTCTTGAAATCTACATTTATATTTGTTTGAAATGGAAGCATGTGTTTTTATTATTTGAAATGGCTCCAAAATGTATGAGGTCACTTCGTGTCAGCATAGTTTACCCCAGAAATTAGCGTTGAATGAGGCTCTATTTTACTTTATTTTAGTTTTTAGTATTCCAACAAAGGAGGTTCTGCATAAGAGTTGACAATCAAGATATGCTGTTACTAATGCTTTTTTTTTTTGCACCGACTATTTTCACCTTCTTTTCTTCTTTAACTTTGCTTATGTCTTTGTAGTTACCAGATGGACATAATTTGTATTTTTTTAATCAAAATGAAGGAGAAACTGAGAAGTGAGTCATATATATCACTTAATACATTTCTTCATGAATGTTCATATATACTTCTAGATCTGATTGGTTGATATTCAATCCCCTTATACTTTTATCAAGCTTATGTGTGTGGATATGTCCATTTTCATTTTTTTTGTGGGGAATATGCCCCTTCAATTTGTGATAGTTTCTTTCTTATGTATTTTCAGCTTTATTGAGATGTACCTTAGGCCACCTTTTGCTTCCGAGGAAATAAAAATTGATGATTGGATTAAAGTTAGGCAATGTGGAATAAGATATTACTTGTCTCTTGGGGATCAGAGGATTGTGGACAAATACTTTATTATCCGTCCAAAAGCTGAGTTTGAGGTACACAAGTGATCTTATTATCTTGAAATTTGGGGTTTTACATACAAGTGTAATGTTTGGACGTAACCAAAAACAATAAGGGTGTGCTGATGTGTTTTGCATATGTACTTTTAGTTTCCTTGCATTTCTCTGCTACTACATATTCATTGACTACAGTACAATTCTTACTCCATGTTGCTTTTACCTCCTTAAATATTAATATTTTTTATATTCTGATACTTTGGGGATAAATCAGCTACTATTGCATAATGTAAATAAACCTATTCGACTTTTCATCATCATGAATCCATTTGTTTCTGATCTATCATCTATGAAATTCTTCAAACTAATTCTATACTGATGATAGCGTGTAGGATCGAATAATTTTCCTGCATTGTAGTTGAAGTGCAGAACCATGCAGTTTATTTCTGTTAACAAGCAAAAACTGGTAGACAATTCTTTGGTTATGTAATGAAGCTGAAGTACTGCTGGAAACACAAATTACAGGGCCAAATACCTGGTGTTCATTGTTGTAGATCCTTTTCAATTTCCCTAGAAACCAATGCATTTAATCTGTATCTTATGGGGCTTGATGTTACCAGTTGAGCTCATTGCATTTGAAACAAAAGATCATACACACAAGACTGTAAGATGAAATCTGAATATTAGTGTTCTATTGGAGTCAAGTTTGTGCTAGATGTCCCTTTTCCATGGAGGCTGGGTGGGGATCATCTTCTGATAATGTCACTTGGGATGTACTACTTCAGTACCTCCGTCCCAAAATGTTGCTATTTCTAGCTATTCACTTGGCCAGGTGCATATCTAGAAATAGGTACATTTTGGGATGGAGGTAACCTTGTGCTACACAAAAAGTACAATACTGACAGGTTTAAGTTTCTGACCTGCTTCATATATTTGAATTTGTCTCAGGTTGGACGTACAACTCTGGGAGGATTGTTGGCCTTAGGATATAGTGTTGTTGTTAGCTTCAAACGTACATGCACATCTGTCAGCAGAGATCAGTTATTAATTGCAGCAGAGACTATTGACACCCTAAATGAAACATTTCTGTTGCTAAAAGGTCCAAGTAGGAAGGTATACACTTTCGGATAGCACATATTTACCTATATGTTGTGGCAAGAGTTAAATTTTTATGATGACCCAGTTCTCTGTCTTGTTCTTTAGTTTACTCTGCAATATTTAAACTGTTAAATTTAGTTTCTAAGTTAACTGAACGTTGTCTCCAGTTCCTGTAATTGTTAACTCTATCTCCTCGTCATTGTAATATGCATATGCACACTTTTCTATTGTACCAAAAGATATTGTTTTGCTATTGCACTGATGCAAACTGTTGATTTCCAAGGATGTGGATGAAGTTTTCATAAACAACTTTGGTTACTTCTGGCTTCTATTGAATGTGCACTAACGGATCAGTGTTCCTCATTTTATTTTCACCTTTTCATATAAAGCGTATTGCAGACTGAGGTGTACCAGATCACCCTTCTGCGACATTGATTAGAAGAATTGTCTTCAATTCATTCAATTCATTAACATACAATGGAGTTATGTAGGTTGCTGGAGTTTTACCAAGAAAATTTTGAAATTGGAGTTGAAATTGTTTTTTTTTTAATTCAGTTGAGTTATGTATTTGCAGTGAAATTGACTGATGCATAATTTATATTGATCTTGGTTGATAAGTTTATAGCTATGTAAATTTTCTACCCTTATCTTTTGAAGTGAATAATATGTTTATGAATTCCAAATGATCTTGTTCTGTTCTCGATAAAACTTCTATGTTGCAACCTTTAGGTTTATTTTGATGTTTGTTGTCATTGAACTTTGGAAAAAAAATGAATATGTAACTGGCTTGCATAATTTAGATTGTTGCAGCAGAAGCTAGAAAGCTCGGTATAAAGGGGCCATGGATTACAAAGTCATACCTTGAAATGATCCTAGAGAGCAAAGGTGCAACATTTTTGTTTTCATGTTTTTTATTTTCAATAATTTCTATCCACTAATAAGTTTCATGTTGGTTGTCAGGGGTCCCACGACTTAATACGCCACCACCAATCTCAAGGAAATTACTGACTGAAAGTCAAGAAAAAAAAATTGTTGCACCAAAGCCAATTCGTGTTTCGACCGAAAATGTTGCAAATTTTGATGACTTTGCACAACCATGGACGAGGTCTCCACCCAAAAAGTTTGACCAGGAGCCTGTTATGGGAAAATGGCAGTTCAATCAAGGTTTTAAACTTGTGCTTTCATTTATGATTTTTGCCTTGCATATTCTGTTCTTTAATGCTAAAACAAAGGGCATTTTCTCTTGTCATTGGATATCATGTGCAGCCCATTAGGGCCCATAGAGTGGTCTGCCTCTCTAGGGCTGGTGGTACTGTGCATTAATAGTACCTACTTGGTTAATTTTCGTGCGTGGATAGTTCATGTCAGGTGGTCTTATTAGAGATAAGGTTAGACTTATAAGTTAGTTATTTTCTTAATACTAGGGATAGGTTTCTTAATGGTCAAGCTAACACATCTATATGACGGGGTTTGTATTTTACTCATCAAGCAAGTAATAAACAAGAGTATTTAGTCTTCCCCTTCTCTCCTGCCCTTGTGGCGTGGCTGCCTCAATGGCACCGCTGCCACTTGGGTCCAGGGATACACAACTAGAAATAGGCGCAAGTGCCCTAATCCCAACCATGCCTATTACGGAGTACATTGGAAACCATATTTATTTATTATTTTTTCTGTAGAAAATCCAATGAATATATTCTTACACTTTTGCAGATTCTTCTTCAGGAAGTAACATCCAGTTAGCTCCACTGCCAGACTCCTATGACTTAGATAGGGGTCTTCTCCTATCAGTTCAAGCAATTCAGGTAAATGAAACCACATTCTATTTTTTTCATCACAGTTACGCATTACCGATCTGTAACATATTCCATTAATTGTTGTCTTTCAGGCATTGTTGGAGAACAAAGGATTTCCTGTCATTGTTGGGATTGGTAATAACATCTTTACCGTTAATAAAGTAGCAGTAGTTTTGTGTTTACTAAGACCAAGCATCTGCTTGCTGTGAATGATAAATAACTAAAACAACTCACTCTACTTTGCTGGGGCAACTTAAAATCATTTAGTCAGACATCTGCACCAGATATCCCTTGTGACAAGTCTCACTTGCAATGACTACCAGTTTCATTAAAGTGATATCAGAGCATCTATATCTCCAAATTTCACATGATCCAGTTTTTAATGTGCTATAATGGTATGCTTGCTGTGCAAAAAAGAGTGCCTGATAGGTTGTGCCTAATCTATTCCTATACACCTGTTATTTTAGGATTAACTTGTATTACAATTCTCTGTGGGTTTGTTGTACCAGTTGCTGGGGCTACATGTCATGCCTTTTTTGTAATATATTTAAGTTATGGGGCAATTGCACGTTTGACGCTGTTTTGAAAGCTAACTACCAGTTTGACTATTTTCTCAACTTTGCTTATTTGACCCCGCTTTTCAAAAATGAACATTAGCTATGACCCTATTCTATCAGGCCAACCTAACGGTGTTAACTTAGGGGCCAAATGCCGTTTATACCCCTGCTCATTTTGAGTATACTCTCTGAGTTTTTATTTATTTGGCTTAGTTTTGTGTACTCGGTGTATGTGATGAAAGTTTTAATAAATTTGACTTGGAATTGACAAATTGTGTGTGAATTTGAGTTAGATTTGATAACTTAAGCAAAGATGACTGAATTTTAATAAAACTTTGGAAATATATTATCCATCCAATTGCACGCTGAAGAAAGAAAAGCATATATGCTATTTCACATCCAACAATTGCCCCAAGCAAATCACGAAGCTCAAATTTGTGTCGACCCCAAAGCAAAAAAAAAAAAAAAGTGTGAAATTAATACATGTAAAACAAGAGAGATTATTCAATCAGATCAGCAAAACAAGAGCAAAGCAACTTCCAGATCTAGTAGAACAAGGTATAGAGAGGAGGTGTGGGTAGAGCAAGAGCGAGCAAGGATGTGGGCCACATGAGCGCCTCACGCAGGACCTGTGCCTCTGGCTGAGCCAGGCAAGCGTTGCACGCCTCCGTCCACACGGCCACGCACTCCGTCCACACAGGAAGCGCCGGCCCGCGCGTTTCCCCATCAGCGCCGCACCATCCGCTGCTTATCCACGCATCGCCACCACCGCCTCTACACGCGCCCGCGCCGCTGCTCCTCTTCCCTCTGTGCGCCGGCGTCGCCGCTCCTCCTTCCGCGCGCCGGAGCTGGCCCTCCCTCCCTTCCTCCCTCCACACGGCAGCAGCCGTCGCCGCCCATCCCTCCCTCCATGCGGCAACAGCCGGCGCCAGCTCCGCTGCTCCTCCTGCCACGTGCTGGAGCCGTCCCTCCCTCAGCGCGGCAAAAGCCGGCGCGCTGCTCCTCCGCGAACAGGCGCCGCCGCCTGTCCGCGCGCCGGCGCTGCCCCTCCCTTCCTCTCTCTGTGCGGCAGCAGCCGCCGCCGCTGCTCCTCCATACACTGGCGCCCATTGCCGTCCCTCTCTTTGCTCGCCAGCACCGCTGCTCACCTGCTCCTGGTCCCTCCACGCGCTGGCCAGCCACGCCAATGTGGGATAAAGGTTGGGATGAGGGGTATTTTGGTCAGTTCATGCGAGTAAAATTATTTTTTTTCTTTTTCTAACTGAAACCCTAACGGACTAGTAAAAACAGGGTCAGATGGTGGCTTCGCTTTTGAAAAACAGGGTCAAATGAGCAAACCTGAAAAAGTAGGGTCAATTTGGTAGTTCGGCTTCTAAATATAAGCAATTGTCCCTTATTTATGGCGAACAACCATCTATTGTGAAAATGTGTGCTAAAGCAGACAATAAACATAAATGGGCCTTCTGGCAGATTACTGAGCGATTATTTGCGCCCCATCTGTTTTTTTACTAGTCCATGTATGTGAATACAAGAATTCTTCTAAGAATTTTATATTGTATGGAATAGATTGATTCTGTAATAATAATTCTGTTAAACTTGTGCAAAAATGATATGACCCACACACCCAGCAAATTACATTTACTGACTATGCTGTCGCTGTTTAAGTTGATACACTGTTTATTTGTAGGTGGCCCTAGTGGATCAGGCAAGACAAGTTTAGCTCAGAAGATGGCCAATATAATTGGTTGTGAAGTTATAAGCTTGGAGAGTTATTATAAGCCTGAACAAGTTAGGGATTATAAATATGATGAGTATAGCTCATTGGATATAGGTTTGCTTACTAAGGTGATTCCTTTTTATATTGATTCATTTTCTGTATTATCATGTGAATTACAAATTCCTGTGCATAACTACTAGAATCTTAAATATTTCAAGCATGCTTCCAAATTTCTATCTTGTTCTAAAAGTCGATGCAAGGCGCCGCCTAGGCACTTGGTAGCTGCCACGATTAGGCATTAGATAGTGCATTAGGAGGCTAACCTACTTTGGGCGCTATTGTGTTGCTATTTTTCTCTATGTAATATGCTTGATAATTTCTTGGATTCTATGATTGGTATGTCCTAGGCGCCTGCTAGGCACTAGGCACCAGCTCTGCTGACCCTCTAGCACCTAGCGCCATCTTGAACCATGTTTCTATCTATGCGAGATCACTTGAATTTAGGGTTCAAAATCTGGTGGTGAACAACCACATTACCAGATAATTCTTGTATTTACAAAACTGATTTTAATTCAACAGAGACAGAAAATTATTATGTGACATTAATTTGCCGGAAATATGTATTGGTTATATTAAGCATTCAATAGTGGTGATAAAATTATTCTTACTCCACAGCATTTTGCATGCTGCCTTTTCTTTTCTGGAATCATATGGTTGGGTTCTATAGTGCCTGTTAAATGACGATTCTCTTATCGCCCCGCAGAACATTATGGAGATCAGAAAGAATCACAAAGCAGAAGTTCCTTGCTTTGACTTTGAGAAGTGCAAAAGAAAGAAATTCGAGGAGCTTCAAGTCTCTGAGGAATGTGGAGTGGTAAAATACATAACCATCTTTCTCTTTCATATTTTCATTGACATACATTTTGTTATGGTTCAGAAGGGACCCAGTATTTTTCATTTCTGGGTAATATTCTTGGTTTGGTAACTACCATGTTACATATGGAGGGGGGTTATTTTTATACTACAATATTCGTTGTTGCTTAAGAAGCTGTAATCCCACATGATGTAATACATACTATGTTACTCGGACTGTCCATTTTTCTGTCCCCTTTCTCCTCCCAACTCATCATCTCCTTCACTGTCTATTGAAACCATACCTCTCCTCTTATGGTGTCCTAATACTCTATCAGCCTTCCTCAATCACTTTTGACCTCACTAGGGATCACCATGACTCCATGAGAATGTACACAATCAAGGTGTGCGAAAGCAGAATCTTGTGATGGAGTTCTTGGGCTACTTGGAAACATCAATTTAGCTCTGAGATCATTTATTGGGTTCAACAGAAGTCAGAATATCAGAGCACGCCGTTTGAGCAGGATGCTGGTGCATAATAGAAAAAGGGCGGACCGGCTGACCTGCTTTGCCAGTCAGCTGGATACTGCAGGACTGGACGTTTATGTTGTATGCATATTTCCTTTGAACACATCAGCGTAGTAGTTTAGATGGCCATTGAAACAAGTGGGAAAACCATTTTTTCGCATATATTTGGAACACTGTGCTCTTGAGCCTTAGCAAGAGGCGTTTCTAGACCCAACGGCCATATCTTAGCTGGACTCCAAGAGAACTGCGGCCTGTGTGTTCTCAATAAGTTGCTGGAATTCCATCGGAAAACGTCTGTTTCTTTTGGTTCAATTGCGTGAACGATTCTTACAGTCAACCGAACCACTAAGGTTTTTGGTTCCGGCTTTTTCCAGTTTAACCTCTGGCCTGGACTGGTCTATTATACTATGTGCCGGTGGCGGCGTTCTCTGATTCACACCAAGTCACTCTCTTTGGTGCTGTAAGGCGAGCATCCGCCTCTGTTCACTTGTATGGTGCTACAGGCACTATATTTTTCATTGTCTCTGGTGGGCAGAAGATCTTCAAAGTGTGATTAGGTGTCCTGTGGCCACTCTCAGATATGGGGTCTCACTGGTCATTTCATGATTAGCTTATGATGGTCCATAATGCCTTCCCCAACCTTCGGCAACCCGCTTCTCTAGTTGGTAGTCCAAGGTGGTCAAGGAGACGAAGAAAGGATTGAACTCCTTGATTATCCTAGTGGCATGGGAAATTCGGAAGCACCAGAATGATTGTCTTCAATAAGGCCATGCCCAGCGCCGTGGTTGTCTTGCAAGCAATAGCAAGAAAGAGTGTTCTTTGGTGTACGGCTTGTGCCAGGGCTCTCAATGAGTTCCTGTATCGGTCACTTCCTTTGGTTGGTTAGCTGCTCCTAGGAGTAATCTGTTGCGCGTCACTTTTTGTGATGCCTTTTTCTTTCTAGAGGGTTCCTTCTTTGTGGACCGCTTTGTTGTACGTATTTCTGCTTCTTAATGAAATGAAGCATTTTCGAGAAAAAAAAATGAAGAACTGGGAGGGAAAATCTAGTGCCAACTAAAAATAGTGGCATATAGTCAATGGAATTCCACCTGTTTGGTGAATAATGTTGTTTTGGTGTTGTGACCTTTTCCTAAATATGCGATAATAATATCTTATGTTGAATCGCGGTGTTAAATGACTTCCATATGCAAAATATTCTATACGTAGCAAACAGAATATCAGAGTGAGGTACATGTTTAAAACTTCAAACGGCTTCTTCAAATCAAGAATTAGTGAGGGCATCTTTCTTTTTGTAGTAAGCAACTCTATTGGAGATAACATAAAATTGTAAAAACAGGGTATTGTAGTTAGTTATTTTAATTCTTCTACTTATTCTGTACTGGAAACTATATGATGTGGTTGATAGCTGTTATACTTGACTGTGAGTGCTGTACAAGAAAAAAAAATCAATTAGATTTGATGTAGCGAATACACATATAAAATTTGATTTGATATTAACCTTTATTTTGGGTATTTTGAACCAATCAACCTCAAATTTCAGTGATAACATTGTTTCTTATCTTGCTCTTTTGGACTACTAGGTAATCTTCGAAGGTGTCTATGCTTTGCATCCTGCTATAAGGAAATCACTGGATTTATGGATTGCAGTTGTAAGATTTTTTACCCTCAAAAAAAAGTTGTAAGATTTTATTCAAATCTTGAAAAAACTGTTTATCTAGTTTGATTTTTTTTTACATCATAAATATCTCCCTGGAAATTTACTGCATTCTGTCTAGTAGGTTGGTGGAGTACATTCTCATCTTATTGCAAGAATACAGAGAGACAAGAATCGTGCAGGCTTTTCTATTTCTCAGAGTGAAATTATGACTACCGTGTTTCCGCTATTTCAGCAATACATAGAACCACATCTTATCGATGCTCATGTTGGTACAAGAAACATGAATTTGACCTATTTGATATATATTTATCATTTATGGCTTTCCATTATCATGTATTTAGTAACTTGTTTGGACTCACGCAATGTTCCTTCTCCACGTGCTTTGCAGCTTAAGATTCAAAATGACTTTGACCCTGTGCTCTCTCCTGAAAGCTCACTTTTCGTACTAAAAAGTAAAAAACAGGTAAGTTTGAGCTTTATATTGTTCATCTTATTATTACGTTGGTGATTATTTATCTATTTTTGTTTCATGAATAGGTATCTTATCAAGACATATTGAAAGTACTCGATGCTAGTAAAGCCTGCAGCTGTGTCCAGAATTTTACTGATGTGTATCTAAGACTTCCTGGCATACCGTTGAGTGGACAGCTGACAGAAGGCGAGTGTATTAGGGTCCGAATATGTGAAGGAAGATTTGCACTGTTAATACGAGAGGTTAGTTTACCTTTTGCATACCATTTATCTTTGTGTTTTCATGAGACAGTCAATGACAGGCTACGTTTTTCCTTTGTTCATTTAATGGTAGCCTATAAGGGAAGGAAATTTTATTATCCAGCCAAAGGTTGATTTTGACATTAGTGCCAGCACTGTCGCAGGACTTCTTAAGCTTGGGTAAGTGATATGCTTTATGACGTTAATTATTAATTTAGCTGATTTTCTAGAGGTCTTTTTATTGAGATTGTATGTTTTATCAAAATGTGTAAGTCATTCTAGCATTTCCCACATTCATATTGATGTCTATCTAGATTCATTAACATCAATATGAATGTGGGAAATGCTAGAATGACTTACATTGTGAAACGGAGGGAGTACATGGCAACTTCTGTCTTCCAACACATTGTCCTCACTCAGGCTGGATTCAGCAATGGATTACAACTGATGCTTTATCATGATTGATTCTTGCTAAAATCATACTAAATCATGTCAGAAGCATATCGCCTGATAAAAGTTTCTCCTTGCATCATCAATCTGCAATTCAGAATAGAATTCATGAGTTGACTTTTGAAGCCTTGGATTAGCAAAATATCATCAATATTATGCTCAACTCATGGTCTTCTGTTCATAAGAACAACCTCGAGGAGAATCATGCATGTCAACTAGTGTTCTACCCCCTGTCCCAAAATGCAAGGGATTATACCATTTTTTTTTAACAAATAAGTAGGAAAAGGACAAACACATTCCTCAAACCCATGAAAAGGTGGTACAAACGTTGGTAGCTGGGGAAATACACTAGTACAAAGGTTGGCATATGGAGAATAAATGACCAAACAAGTACAAAAGCTAGTAGGTGAGGATTAAACTACAAAAAGCTATTGTATTATATGCCTCGGGATCTCAAAATCCCCTTTTTGGACAAATGAAATGGGCATTATCCATTATATTTTGGGATGGAGGGAGTAATAAATAAGCACCAAGAAGGCAAGTGCACATACCAGAGCACAAAGCATTGTATTTTCTCCTAAAAACCTGCATTAGTGTCTAATCAAGCCCTGGCATCGTTGGTTAACTTCACAGAAGAGATATTAAGCTTCTTGTGCTACATGATTTTAGTTGCTTACTGACTGGGCTACACTGCTTCAACCTCTCTAGCACTGAACCTGATCCCTCCTGTTAAGTTGTGACACAATTTGAATATTTTTTCAAGCTTATGTGGTCCATCTAGAAAACTCTGAAGTATAGGGATTTATGTGGTATCTCCACTCAAGTTTATGCGCAATTTACTCATCATTAAGTTTTACCATTGTTACAACTATTTAATCCTCCTGATGGGCAACTCTATCTCAATACTTCTGTGTCCAACACTAAATGATGAAGTCCCTAACATTCTTTTCATGAAGTCCCTAACATTACGTGTCCAACACTAAATGATCAAAGAAGTTACCTAGTTGGATCAAGTAGGAACTAATTAGTTCTGTATAAATCCCTAGCATTTTTTTGATGAAGTCCCTAACATTTTTTTTATTTATGAAATCCCTAACAACTTTACAAAACATAATATTGTGGTTTAACTAATGTTTGGGCGACCCTCCAAGAAACATCAAACTTGATAAATAGGTGTGATTGTAGATTAGTCATTAGTGACTGTCTGCTGTGACTGTCTGCTGATACTCTGAAAGATAACTTTGATATATAAGAAAATTTTCATGCACTAGGGCATATCTTGAAATTTGCTCATATGCTTACTTCCTTTTCTAATAGTTACCGAGCTGTGGCATATATTGAAGCTTCTGCAACGATTTACCAAGATGGAAAGGTTATTATTTCCATCAAATCTATATTTCTTTTCATTCTTTCTGTATAATAAGTTATGAGTACATGCATTTCATATGATCAATGTGTGATGTTTCTTTATGAGGCTCAGTTCCTTTCAGCTACTGGTTACTAGATTATCATGGGCCCACTTTTCAAACTGCTAAAGTTGTCACAGAATAATTGTATATCTACCATTCAAATTTTGTCCCAAAAAAATTGTATTTGTAATAAGGTGATACCCATCCAATTAGTTAGAAGGAGATATTCTGCCTTCTGCCCTCCCATCATTCCCTCTCCATCTGCCTCAACCTTTCTTTTGTTCTATGCATGTAGGGTTATTGTGGCCATTTGTGTAGAAATACAATTATTTTGGGACAGAGGTAGTATATGGAAGTTCCTTCAAAAATTTAAGCAAATTCATTTTTCATGTTTGTAATGGTTAAACTTAATTAATCTAGCACTCATTGGGTGTCTTCGCTGGTAAGCCAACGAGCTAATTGCTCTACCATCTGAATAGAATGAAGCGTAAGTCTTATAGTAATTGTTGGGCAAGTTATTATAAATGAACCATGGGATGTGCTGTTATAGGTGCATTTCCTTGAACTGTGGGTAGTGTCCCCTCCTCCGGTAAACTCAAAAAGGCAGGATACAATCTTTGCGCTGCTGCCGTAGTTTAAATAATGTATCTTTGGAGACACTCTTTGTCTACTTTCTGATGTTTTGGCTGATATGGCCAAAAAATTGTCAGCAAGTGCTGGGCCTGGGCTGCTGGCTAATATTTTCCTCAAAGATATTGATATATAGAAATCATGGAAAATTTCACCTAGTTTGATGCATTTTTATGAAATTTTAGACATAGTACCTACCAAATATTCCTTCAGAAATTTTTGAGTGCTTCCTCTGTGTGTATGGTTGGTTCTGATTTATATTGTGAAACAGTCAAATGAATGGAGTTTAAGTTACTGTTGTTGACTCACTATATATAGTATAAAATGATGCGGTTTGAAGTATTTGTAAATTAAAATTGTTTTGGTTAACAGTTGTGCCTCAACCTGTACTCTACCTGTATTGATATCTATGCAGAAAACTATAGTCCCTCTGTTTTTAAATATGACACCGTTGACTTTTTAAGATACATTTGACTATTCATCTTATTCAAAAAAATGTATGTAATTATTATTTATTTTATTGTGACTTGATTTATCGTTAAATGTTCTTTAAGCATGACTTAAATTTTTAATATTTGCACAAAAAAATTGAACAAAACGAATGATCAAACGTTAGTCAAAAAGTCAACGGCATCATATATTAAAAAACGGAGGTAGTAGTATTCATATCTGTTGAATTGTTGAAAGAAAAAGTTTATTCAATGAAAGTTCTGGTATGCTTTAGGAATAGTGACACTCTTGTATATGAATAAATTTATTATGTATGTTTGGGTCGACGGAATAATATTTATTTGCATTGGAATAATTTTCACCACTTTTTTTTGAGTGTTCTCATACTTGTTGGGATTAGGACATTGTTGAGTGTTCTCATACTTACTGGGATTAGGAGTCAGATCAGGACATTGTTGTTCCCAGTTGCACAGAATTTGAACAGCTAATATTTTTCTGATTTGAAGCTGCTTTATGATAATGCCTACTTTTTCCCCATATTTCTCATTTCATAATTGTAATATTTTTACAGAAGTTAGTTAACATTATGATGATGCCAGCGGATTTCCTGTTTTGCAATTGTCATTGGTTCTGGAACCACTAACTTCTAAAACGTTTGTTTACTTGATTGAAGATTCTTATAGAGGTTGATAGTCTACAAGGTGAGACAAATCCGTATCTTCAGATTAAAGGAACGAACAAGGAAATAGTTTCCTCTGCTGCATCTGCACTCAGCTTAGATGATTCATACACGACAAAGGTCTCCTAGAAAATCCTAGCTAGTTAAATTGATTAATTTGCACACACATTATTGCATATCAGTTTCATGATTTTATTCTGCTCTGCAGAGCTATCTTCAAATTATTCTGGAGAGTTTGCCAGCGGATGAAAATGTTCACACTGGTATTCATAACCAACAAGCTGCTAGGCTACAAGAACTTGTTGAGTTTATCCAGTCACAAGTATGTTAATTCAAACCAACTAGTTGTAAATACTACTGTTACATTATGGGATATTTTTTATGGCTATGATTTAGGGTAGTCAGAACATAAGTATTTGTTCTTTACAACTGTTTGTGGGAGAACATACTAGCAAATTGCCTTCTGTGTTGGACGCGGTTATGTTTCGTAGTGTGGTCACCTGGTCGGTGGTTTAAAATAGGCCATTGAGCATGGTTGCTTGATTGGTTCAAGTCCATGTAGCATGCTTATCCATACATTATTTACCAAACATCAGACAGTTAACAGATGATTTTCCAAAGGCTGTATCATGTTTAACTGTAGCTATTTTCATCTAAAAAAAATGTCTATTGGTCCTTTAAAAGAAGTTAGTGTCAGTGGTAGTATCTTCCTCTCCACATCTTATACACTTATTTTTATGAATTCAATGTTACTTTTATTGTATGTTGTAAATGTCTCCATCAGCTATATGTATGAGTATGTGCGTGTATGCTATGACGTGCACCTTCCTATATCAAAATTTATGTTACTTTTAATCATTTAATGTATGTTGTAAATGATTCCATCAGCTGTGTGACTGCATGTCATGCGCTAGTTTTGATTTGAGGATTCTAGTTACTTCGTTTTGTTTAGTTTACAACTTGTAGTATACTTATTCGAGATTTTCCTCGACGGAACTGTAATAGCAGATGTGTTTGTATGATCAGATTCTATGGCTAATTAGCTATTGTTCTTTCTTAACTTTATTCTCATATATTGAATAATTCTGTGGTGCAGGGAGGTAGCTTCAATTCAGATTTATCTTCACCTACAAGAGAAGTTTCTTCTACAGATAGTGTGCTTGATGATGTGCAATCTAGGTTAAGGAGGCTTGAGAGATGGAATACAATTAATATGGTAATTTCTCTTTATTTTCAGATGCTGTTCAAGACCCATATTCTTTCTCAACTGCCTTAAGATTTAATTCAGTTTGCATGCGTTGGCATTATGTTCGATTAAACAATTAAATATTGCATATCATGGTTCATCAGTTAAAACCCCTTGTGTTCTGCAGGTTTTATGGACTATATTACTGTCTGCTCTTGTTGGATACTCACTCTTCCAGAAAAAGACGACGCTAAGGCGCTGACAATTCATACATTTGACCCCAACTTGACCTCACTAGTGCTGCTTTCAGCACTAATCCTAATAAGGTTTGTTTTCACGCAATACCTGTGACCGGTCTTTCAGAAAATGTGCTGTCGACATTTACTTTGATCATTTTCAGGACTTTTCGCTCTTTGATGCGATGTGATGAGAAGAATCCTCTTGAGTTAGCAGGTGGACTGACTTGTTCAATCATGCATACTACAGGTAACCGCAGTTTTAGTTGCAAGTTACTAACGAAAAAGAAAAGATGTATATGATACAGTTGAATGTTTGCTACAAAGTCTATTCTTGGGAGGGTACCGGTTTCTACTGAGCTTTGATTTGTTGAGTCCCATGCCACAGTTTTCAGAATGGACTTGTATCGATACGAGTACCACATGGTTAATTGGCGATGGAAAAACGGATGGGATATGTTGCGTCCGTAGGAACCAGGATCCTCTAACTTATTACTCTCTGACTTAACTATAACTTCAAGTGACTGATATATGAGCCTCATGGGAGAGGCTCATATATCAACCCACATGAGAGGAAAAATGATATCATAGGAGCTTCTTGTGGCGTGGCGTCTGTATGCGGCGTTGTACAAGTCTTGCTCAGTTTTCATCGTGAGTCATTCGTGTATATAGTTAATTATCACCAAGCTCGTCGGTCCTTTTCTGCGTGGCCCAACTATACGGAAATAATGTAGGGCTTGTTCACTTTGATGCCAAAATTTTGGCAGGATTTTTTATATAGTTACTAAAATTTAACAGCAAACTAAATGTAGCTATTTTTTTTTGGCAACTTTACCAAAATTTGGTAAGGTTTTTTTCGCATCAAAGTGAACAGGCCCGTAAATCCATTCGCAGCCTAGTACCGCAAAGGCACCCGTGGCGCAACAGTGCTAGCTAGTTCAACTAACTATACATGATAGCAAGTTAGCAACTGCAGTGGAAAGGAATAAGTTCACTTAGGTCCCTCAATTGTTGAGTCTAAAATTCATCTTGCACCGTAGAACTAGATATGACACACCCTTCCCAAGTCAATTTGGATGATGGTTTCTGCTAACGTGGTGCTGACAAAATTCAGAAATATTGTGGAACTCACATGTCAGTGAGTCGGTTACCCTCTCTCTTTGCCATCTTCTCTCCCTTCCTCTTCTCTCGCATCGTCGGCGTCGTCTGTGGCGACAATGGATGCACCTGTCCCGTCGAGGCGAGTGAGAGAGGTGGCACCAGGAGCTGAGCTCGTAGGCGCACACGGTGGCGTACTTGAACCATGGTGCTAGGTCGGTGTACAACATGAGCAGGTGCCACCTCGCTGCATCCAGGGTGGCTCCGCCACGACCACCCGCTCCTCCTCCCCAATACCGCACCTGTGTCACCGTAGCGCACCTGGACGATGTGGCCATCGCTCATGGTTAGGGATGGCAACGGGGCTGCGCCCGTCGGGTGCGACCACCCCGTACCCACCCCCGCAGCAGAAAAAATCGAACGCCACCCTCCCCTTCCCCGCACACGAGTGTAGATTTCCCCCGTCCCCGTCCCCGCAACGGGTATGGGGCACCCACCGGGTCTCCACACATAACAGCAACAACCACGACAGCAAGCCGAGCAGCGCAGAACAAGAGGAAGCGGCGTGGTCGAGCACGCAGTGCGCCTGGGGCCGCCGGTCGTCGATCTATTGGCTGGCATCGAGGCGGAGGTGCAGCACGGATGGCGGACAAAATGGGGTCGCGGCAGGCAGGCAGGCGGCGCAGTGCAGAGGCGGCGGCGGCATGTCCGCGTGTGGACTACAGCGAGATGAGAGAGGAAAGAGGAGAAACGAGGAAGGGAGGCGGCTGGTCAGGACTTAGGAATGAGATTAGGGTTGCGTTGATTTTTACTGGAGAGCTCTTCTCCGCATGGGCCTTGGGCCAAACAATGCATGTGAAACGAAATTCTGATGGGCCACCTATTAAACAAGAACTGCATATCAGCCCCATGGGTTAACGGGTACGGGGGCAAGATAACGGACCTGCACCCGCTCCACCCGACGGGTGACACTTTTGCCCGCTAAGAGACCCATGGGGACAAAAACTGAACCACAAACAGCCCCTAATAGAGTAATTACCCGTCGGGTTCCAGGTTTCGGGGCCCATTGTCATCTCTAATTTACCCCAACTAACGGCAGCAAATATATTCAATAAAACCAGTTTTGTCATTGATCTTTGATCGAAGTCTCTACAAGTAACAACAATATATATTACTCCCTCCGTCCAGGTATATAAGGTATTATTGCCTAAAATAGCATAAATTAAGAAAGAGTAAGCAGTACAACTATGAAGTTTGAAAAAGCATCTTTGGCACAATAAACAAAGTAGTACTGCTAAGTAGTACTTTCAAGTACATTCTTTGTAATTTTTTAAGTTTTTGGCATGGATGGTACTTCCTCCGTAAAAAAAAAAGAAATTTACTGGATGTGACATATTCTAGTAAAACGAATCTGAACAAATGTATGTAGTACTAGGATGTGTCACATCCAATACTAAGTTGGTTTTTTTGGGACAGAGGAAGAATGGAGTAGTAGTAGTAATATCAGACGTTTTCAGCAATTGATTGATGGGTGGCTGGCAGTCCTGATTGCTTTGGGAGGAGACAAATCCACTATGGGTGTGTTTAGTTCCACGCTAAAATTAAAAGTTTGACTAAAATTGAAAGTTTGAAGAAAAAAGTTGGAAGTTTACGTGTGTAGGAAAGTTTTGATGTAATGGAAAAGTTGGAAGTTTGAACAAAAAGTTAGGAACTAAACCAGGCCTATATTTGTGGGCATAGCTAGGGGGCAAAATCCCCTATACTTTTAGACAGAGGGAGTAAATTTTAGTTAGTTACATGCTTCAAGGCCAAAAGGCTTTAACTCATAAAACTCATAAAAGTTATATGTAGATCATAATATTACGCCGACTGATGAACCCCTAAAATTAATTATGCAGGTTAGATTTTGACTTAGTCTAAGCTAGATGTGGATATATATAAAAGTTTGGGTTATCCGAAGTGACACAAAGGTAAAAATTACCTTAGTACAAAGTAGACATATTGGATAAAAAATGGTCGAAGCTGAAATTTTAGTAACAAAAGTTGACCCAAACCATAATTCACTATATATATATATTTAAATAAGGGGTATTATTTATACTTCTTTGAAACAGAGGAGTGGTGGTGGTTTCGCCACCCCCAACCTCACCAACTGCCTACTATTTGCTATACTATTTTTAAATGTTGGTAATAGTGGTGATACTGAATCTATCACCATCACGTGTTTCACCTTTGTAATCATCAAAAACTCATGGTGAAGTATAGCTTGATAGGTAGATAGTTTTAGGATTTAAAAATGAATGCAAAAGTTTATTTTCTAAAAATTCAGTAGTAACGCACGAGCAAATCAGCTAGTAACATACGGGGTTAGAGAGCTTACATGTGGTGAAATTGTGGGTAATAAACAGAATGCATCACATCGTGGAGATGGTTAACAACTAGCAATATAAACTTACTACCATGTATTAGCACTTTATGTTTGGTCGCATCTATTTTTTAATTGTAGCATGACTTATGTTTGAAGAATTTTTTAAATGGGTCCCACCTTATTACCTACTTTACACATATATATATTGTGGTGCCTCTCCATCCTACTATTACCACATGGCACGAGTCCACCTTACTACCTAGTTTACAATAAACATTGAGGATGTCTAAAGAAAAAAAAGTCATGGGACCAAAGAATCGACATGTCAGTAATAAATGGCAACAACATACTAACATTACTTCTCTTTTACATAAAATTTTGTTGCAAAACACAGTGACACACGGATAAAAAAGAGTACACCATAAGTATATAACCTAACATAGAGTTACTTTCTCCGTTTCACAATGTAAGTCATTTTAGCATTTTCTACATTCGTATTGATGTTAATGAATCTAGATAGATATATATATGTCTAAATTTATTAACATTAGCATGAATGTGGGAAATGCTAGAATGACTTGTATCGTGAAACGGAGGGAGTATTAGCTAGTCATCATTTGTTCTCTTCACCGACCGACCGGTTGGGTCAACCTTTCTATGTACGCTCTTATACACGATGTCGTCATTATGTGAACACAAGAACGCTTGTTCGTCCCTCGCCTACAATGAAAACAGAAACTACAGGACGCAGGTGACTAGCTCTGCGTGTCGCCATGGTCGCGACACCATGTTATTTTCATTACCACAAAACAAGCATTTATATGCATATATATGCCCGCATTTTGCCATTCATCCTCCACCTCTCGCCGCCAAGCAGCTTCAACAACAGCAGAAGGGCAGACGTGAGAACGATATATACATATATCCAACATGCAGAGGAAGTCGAGCGGCGGCGGCGGCGGCGGCGGCAGCGGCATGTGCGACCTGCCGATGGACTGCATCGCGTGCATTGCCTCGCTGACGTCGCCCGGCGACGCGTGCCGGCTGGCGGCGGCGGCCGCGGCGCTCCGGCCGGTGGCCGACTCGGATGACGTGTGGGGGAGCTTCCTCCCGCCGGAGTGGGCCGGCGACGGCGACGGCGACGCCCTGGACGGTAAGCCGGGGGGCCGCGAGGGGGAGAGCAAGAAGGAGATGTTCCTCCGCCTCTGCGACTCGCCTGTCCTTCTCGACGGCGGCAAGCTGGTAATCAAAAGCCATTTAATTCCTTATCTGCGTTGTTTGTTAGTTCTTTTTTTTTTTACCTTTGGTTCCATAATTATTGAAGTTTTGAACACGGTTTGGTCAAACATTTATAATTTTGACTACCAATAATTTTATAAATATTTAGTTTATAAAGGCACTTGAGCAATATATATAGTAGTACTATATAAAAATAAAAATGTATTTATTTATTCTATATAATATAATAGAAAAACATAGTTAAATATATATTTTAGAAACTATGTCATTGTTCCAAACATTAGGCCATTTCCAATCCAATGGCTAGAATGGTGTCATAGCATTAAATAAACTGTCACCTAGGATAAAAAATGAGGTGACAAGTGAATAAATGAGGAAAGAGAAGGAAACCACGTCTTGCATGGGACATAGTTTCTACACAACATCCAAGACATCATGTGAGATAAGTAGCATTAAATTTAAGTATGGAATAGTGATGTTTGGAAGAGTAGTGTCTAGTACTAATTTCTTGATTATGTGGAGTTTATGGAAACTATGTCTAGTGTCTTGGGTTGGGAATAGCCTTATGGAACCAAAACCAGAGGGAGGAAGTACTATGTACTACTATTGCCTCTTTTGTAGGGCCTGTTAAGATCAATTTGCTGTGGCAAATTTTTTTGATAAAAGTTTTGGTGGCAAAAGATTTGGCATTGAAGTTTGTTAGTTGGTGTCTAGATGACTTAGATGCATGGTAAAGTTTTACCATTTTACTAGTAAAGACAGATAGAGCACTGCTCTCAATATATTTTTTGGTAAAATTTGCTACTCTAGACTTCCAAATGATAAATGCTAAATTGCTAACTTTTGATATTAGTGTTTAGATCCATTTTGACAAAAAGTACTAAAAACAGCAAAACTTATGTCATTTTAGAGGAACTAAACAGTGCCTTAATCTCGTTCTATGAAATGTTTAAACTCTGAAGCTCCAAATCTTAACTGACCAATTATAAGTAAAAATAAAGGGGTTGACAGGTAAATATGGAATTAATAGGTTTGTCAAAATATATTAATAGGTGGATACAATATATTACAAAACTATTTTTATCCATTTGGATTTTATTGAAATTCTATGTAAATTGTAATGATTAAAAGGAAAATTTTCATAGCATATAGTAGTTATGGGTAAGTTTGTCAAGGCTATTATTTAATAACTGTTATTTATTTAAAACTGTATTCAAAATTGTACGTAAAAAATTATTGAATATTTTTATTTTCAACACATACTTGTGGACAATTATTTTTTCTAGATTAATTTTGTGAACCTTAATATATGTTTTCTATTGATAAAACACAATTACGGAATTTGGAAACTTTTCTTGATATGATCTGTTCTTTTAATCTAGACCTTCGTAATTCATTTCACTGACTGATAGCACATAGATAGATAGATAGATAGATAGATAGATAAGAAGAATAGCACAACTAAATACATAAATAGATAGATACTTCCTACATTTCATATTATAAAGTCGTTTGTCTTTTGTTTCTAAGTCAAACTTTATTAAATTTGATCAAGTTTATAAAAAAATTAGCAGCATCTAAAATATTAAATTAATTTTATTAAATCTAGAATTGAATATATTTTGATAATATGTTTGCTTTGTTTTAGAAATACTATTATATATTTTCTATAAATTTGATTAAACTAAAAAAACTAAAAAAATTAACTAAAAAAAAGTCAAATGACCTATAATATAAAATGGAGAGAGTAGTAGACTAGTTCATACCAGTTTTGCCTTCACACTAACAGTACTGGGCATTCAGTTCACTGATATCCCTGCTCTCATTGCACCAGAGCTTTTCGTTGGAGAAGCGTAGTGGTGCCAAGAAATACATGATGCCAGCAAGAGCTCTCGGTTTTGGATGGAGCGGCTATCCCTACGGAGGTCTCGTCTGGATACAAAACCATCCGGATTCCAGGTTTGTGGTTGGTGCACAAAACCAATGAAGAAATCCCATATTATATGTGTTATTTTTGCAAGGCTTTACGGAATTAAATTTAGAAATATATTGTTTACCTATTTTTTATTTAAATTGTTCGGGGTGTAATTATTTTGGGAGAAATATATTATCGATATCGCTTCGCGAAAACGAGGACGTGGACAGTACGTGGCGGCGCGAGACCGAGCGGTCTTGCGCAGCCATACCGCGAGACCAAGCGGTCTCGCTGAACCAGCCGGCGATCCCGGACTGCCATGCCAATTCATATGGTTAATTAATTAGTGATTAATTATCATCATAAATCTGGTAATTAATCACTAATTAGAGGGCACCGTTGGACAAGAAGTTCGGTCTTGTTGGTTCCTTATGCGAGACCGTTCGGTCTCAGCTGTTTCCTCGCGCAAGACCGTGCGGTCTCGCATCTTCGCCGTGCGAGATCGCCCGCGTCGTTACGCCTACATCATTTTTGCGCAACGGTTATGCGAGGTCGACGGTATATTTCCGCCAAAACATTTACATTCCGAATATTTATAAGAAAAAAACAAATCGACAGTATGTTTTCAAATTTAATTCTGTACGTGATATCATGTACTACTATCTCCGTCCCAAAATGTAACACCTTTGGCTATGAATCTGGACGCACGGTCATCCAGATTAATAGCTAAAAATGCTTATATTTGGGACGGAGGGAGTACAAAATATCATGCATTTCCTTCTTGAATACTAAGAGTATTATCATCGGTAGAAATGATCTTAAGTGTTGATTTATGAATTCTGCTATCAGTAGATATGGTCCATATTGATTAGAAAATCTAGATTGGTTCTTCTACCACAGAACATTGTAAACATGTCCTTTTTTTTTGTCATGGGATGTACTCCTTGTTGATTTTTCTCTCCCATAAATAGCAGACAACCCTTCTGACGATTATATGTCCATTATTTTCCCTTCTTTATTTCTAGGTTTTCTGAGGTGGCCATCCTCTCCCACTTGTGTTGGTTGGACATCTATGGTATCTTCAACACAAAGCATCTCTCAAACGGTACATCCTACGGAGCTTATCTTGTGTACAATGTCCAATTCTTGCACACAGAAGATCAAAATGGAGGCTACAAAGAACAAGATGCAACAGCATCTGGGTCATCATCCACCTCCAGCATTTGCAGTCATGAATGCAACCATCTTATGCCGCAGAAACATCTGCGCTCACTGTTGTTCAACATGGATTATGATGGATCATCATTTGTAAAAACCAACAATAACCAGAAGAAAGAACTGAAATATGTAGGCATTTGTGTAAGAAGTGATGGATGGATGGAGCAGGAAATTAGTACAGAGATATCAGTGGTAAAACAGAACAATGAAGAGAATGGAGACATTTCTATTGAGTTTAGGGGCTTAACCGGATCGCACCAATGCCAAATTATTGTAGAGGGGATCGAAATTAGGCCGAAGAACTAACGGTTCTCCAGTTCATGGATAATCATGTCAGCTTTCCTAGTTGGCGCAGACGCCAAAAATCTTGGGTACTTTCTTATATATCATGAAAGGTTTATATTTGGGTAATCTTTGGAAATAAAACAGTTGATGATCTAAAAGTAGTGGAGTATTCATTTTGATGATCTCTACCTTTCTCTCTTCTTTGTTCTTCCACCGCTGGAGAAGTGATCTTCAGATCTAGTTTACAACCCCTTTAGTCCTAGGTTACAAACCGAGACTCCGATGAGCATTTTTTAAGTACTGGTTGAAATAACCAGGACTAAAGATCCATCTTTAGTCACAGTTGGTGGTGCTACCAACTTTAGTCCAGGTTGGTGCTAAAGTTCTTTTTCTTTCTTTTTCTATTGTTCTTTGCTGCTTGCATCTATTGATTTTGAGCCGAAATCACCGACGCCGTCACCCCAAATCCCCACAAATCATCCACAATTCATAGGCCCATCTATAAAATCATCCACAAATCACTGGCCCATCCACAAAATCTTCCCAAATCTAAAAAAATCTATAATAAAATCTAAAAACAAATCAGTCATAGCCAGCAGACGGGGGTGAGGAGGAGGAGGGCCCCGCCCGGCCGCCGCCGCCGCCTCCTCCACCGGGCTGCCACCCGGCCACCCTCCCATCCTATCGCCTCCCCTCCCGCCGGATCTGGCAGAGGGGAGGCCGCCGCCTCGTGCACCGCCGCCCACCTCTCCCGCCGGCTCCTCTCCCGCCCGATCCGACGCAAGGGAGGGTGTCGCCGTGGAGATGGGAGAGGGAGAGGGGAAGGGGAGGAGGGGATCAGACGAGAGGGGAGGGGGAGGAGGAGTGGAGGAGGAGGAGGAGAAGAAGGCGTGAAGAGGGGAGGAGGAGGAGGAGGAGGAGGAGGGGATAAGGCGCTGTTGCCGATGTCGAGATAAAGAAGAGAGAGAGAGAGAGGGGGGAGAGAGAGTGAGAGATGCCAATGACGTGGGAGAGAGATATCTAATCCCGGTTACCAACCGGGATTAAAGATATGATTTTTTTGTCCCGGTTGGTAACGAACCTGGACTAAAGATGGACTTTTGAACCAGGACTAAAGATGAATTAGTCCCAGTTTGTTGGAACCGGGACTAATGTGATTTTTGCCATCCGGATAAAGATCAATTCTCCAGTAGTGTTCCTTCCAAATATAAAATTCTAACTATCATTAACCTTTTTTTTATCATTTTCTTATCACACCTGATTTAATTTTTACAACATGAGATATCATCCCTTGAAACTAATTATCTCACAGATGCTCAAAACACAATTAATCGACAACACTACCCATCTCGCCCATATATGTATCCGCTCTCACTTCTCCTGGAGCTTGAAGAAGGCCATGAGAGGCGCATACACCCTCTCCCCGGCGTTCCGGGCCATGACGAAGTCGGCATGCGCGTAGTCGGCGAGGTACTGCACGGTGAGCTTGTCGCCGTCGCGCGAGTGCGACTGGCCCAGGGCCCGCAGGAGGCGGCTCACGTCCTGGACGTCGGAGAGGCTGTCCCTGCCGCCGTAGCTGAGGAAGAGAGGGAAGTCGCCCGGGATCGCCGTCACGTCGTACGCTGGCGGCGTCGCCTGCCCGTAGTGCTCCCTGTTGTCGCCGGCATTGCCGTAGTCGTACTTGGCGATCGTGCCTCCTCTAATCACTGCTTGGCACAAGCATTTTGGTTTTAGGAAAAATGCGGATAAGATATTATATTTTTCAGCGTAAAATTTAATATCTCTATATAGCTATGCCAAAATTATTGCACATCTTTCTGGAGTATAGGTATTTGATTTTAGAAAAAAATAATATGGACACTTGAAATAAAAAGTATGATGATAAGTTTTTTTTAGTGCGAAAGTATTGACGTATCTAGTTAATAATTGTATGGTTTCTCAAGAGATATCGGGTAGTAACACAATTTTAATGTTGATTTGTTATACTACCTCTTGTTATCTTCGTCATATTATAGAGTGATGATTATGTATCTCATGACACCCTCTCAAAGCCCTCAAAAATTCTCTAAATACTGATGCTAAAAAGTGTGGTATCTCATGTTACCTTCTCAAATACTACGGATGACTAAAGATGGGAAAACTGTCATATTCTTTCAGGTGGTAGGATTCTTTAAAAATCATTTGTACAGACTATTTGTCAGTTCTCATACTCACTCTGAGCCAGGTGGATCATGTTCTTGGTGGCTGTAGCTTGAGGCTCATGAGCAAGGAAGACCTGAACAGAGGAGTTGTCGAGGCAGCAGTTGTCACCTGCTCCAATCGTCAAAATGCAGGTCAATAACATATTAGATTTGAAAAAAGAACACAATTATATTCGGTCGTGACAACTTATGCATATAGCTACTATTACCTGTGAATGCTGACATCAGATTGTAGCAATCGATGCCTGGTTGCTTGCAAATGTCAGTGACCAAGCTGTGAACATATTCTCTGCATAGAAATATAAATTGTCACTTGTCAGCAAGAAATGAATGAACAGTAATAAACACAATTCACCAAACCTCGTAAATATCGATATAAATAGGAATTCTGAAAACATCTTGGTCTGAAGATTGGAGAAATCGAAGGCTTGAAACTACCTTAAAATTCCACGGTACTTGAGAGGTAAAAAACTATCAATTGTTTTTAAAAAAATTAGTACCCATAATTACCGAAGGTACCGAGAGATATTAAAATTTTTTAACATTTAAAAATATAGTATCTTCTGATACTTTATTAAGGACTGTAAAATCACTCAATTTGAAATTGTATTTTGTTTAAAATTTCTGATTTTTTTTAGAACTTATTTCTGAAATTTTAGATCTACCGTTGGACCCTACAAGTGCCTGTAGCAAACAGAACTGCATTTGCTCGAATGAAGCCTATACTATTTGTTCAAATTTAGCAAACTAAACTTCAAACTTTATCTGAAAATTCCTTTCATCTCCTTGAATTTTTTGAAACTCGGTTTTCTGAAAAGCAATGGGAAGAAATTGAGCTTTACCCTGTAGGATCGAACTCACTGAGCCCCAGCCAGTAGAGTGCCTGCACAAGCAGAGAACACACAGAATCAATCGGCAAGCTAGCCCGTTTAATGGCCACGCCATTCGTCGTCGTCGTCGTCGGCGTCGGCGGCGTCAGCTCCGGCGAACTTACCTCAGCCAAGAAGACGTCGGCCGCCGCGCGTGCCAGCGGCGACGACATCTTGTCGAGGAAGGCGATGGGGCTGAGCAGACCGGCCGACCGCAGCATCCCGATCTGCTGCTGCTGATCGCTCAGGGCAGCCAACGCGATCAACGTGCCCTGCATCCACAGTTCAGAAGATCAACCAAGGGCAAAGGATCGATTTGTCTGTGTGCCTAAACTTGGTGGTTGATTATCGAGCGGATTATCTACTCAATCAATTATAGTGATAAATTTAATATTTTAAAAATAAACTTGATATATAGTTTAAAATAAGTTGTCTAAGCAATACTGTAGAAGTACGTTTACGTTTAAGAGAACATATTTGTTCAGAACGTGAAGTACATAATCCGTTTAAATAAGCCGAAAAATAGAGTTAATTTAAAAATTTTTTAAGGATGGCCAAAATTCGTTTGGCTGCGGGAATTTTTACCCATGTGGTACTGAAACTGAAATGCATTTTTTTTTTTGTTCCTAACGCCATTTCACTTACCAAAGAGTGGCCTACGTAGTGCATCTTCTGCTGGCCGGCTTGGCTGTACACGTACTGCACTACTGCTGATAGGTCCTTGCTGGACAGCTCGTCCCATGACCAGTTCCAGTATGCCTAGGTTTCATATGCCAATAAATTTGTAAAATTTCCCATTTTAATTAGCGGCATAAGCAAGAGCAAGTAAAATAAACACAAAAGTGTTAGTCCTAAGACGCAACATAGGTTCAGACGATAAGGTGAAATAGAGAAGGGATGAGGGAGAGGAGCCGTGTCTACTATTAGTATAATATTTTACATGAACAGGCTGATCGAGAGTTTTTTCTTCACGGGAATCCAATAATTATAATTTTCTTTTCTGAACAAACAACCAAATAATATTTCTATTTCCAAACAAACTAACTCGAACTGTCGAGCGCACGCTGTGCACTGAATCCTTGTAGTAGCAAGTATCCATAAAATTAATTAAGTGTGCACCATAAGATTGGCATGATACGATCATACGATAAATAGATAAAGAGTAGCGTCCTCAAAATAAGGTACGTCTATATTGCATAATAAGTGAGTGAAGTCTGGACGGTAGAGAATCAGACTATAAAAGTATTAAAGAATTAATTGATAATAATGTATTGTATGTACTGGAGAGAATATATATACTATTTTCAGCTTAACTAATCCCTAATCAAAAGGAGCACGGGTCTTTGCCCGTGACCCATAACAACCTCTTTTTTTTCTTATATAACAATACATTTTGTTAATCATGTGTATTATTTACATCATTAGATGGCTATCATCTCAAATTTCTAAAACATTACTTAATACTTTTAAGATAGATAGTTTGTTTCTCATTTTGCTAAGATCTACTCCCTCCGTCCCAGAATATAACAACCTATAATCGGATGGAACGTATCCTAGTACTACGAATCTAAACATCCCGGAGAAGTTTTTTTCTAATTGTTGCCTATTTATTTAGACTTTTCGCCTAGAAGATATTATCACCGTTTATGATCCATTTGCACAGTATTCTTATCGCTAAATCTATATTATATACTAAAAGTCCATTAAACTTCCTTCAAACGCTCTCAAGCCACCACGTGACACTCCTACAAACGCTCCAAGGTCGCCACGTGGCACTTTAAAAATCATAGAAAATCTAAGAAAAAACAAAACATCTAGCCATTGATTTTCATTTAATCTGATAGGACCATTATTTTTAACCATTAGATCTATCCTCTAAATTAACAATCAAATTTATATCTCCAAAGATCTAAATTGTTCCATATCTGTACGTGAGTACGTACATTTGTATCCCGAAACCCACACCCGACCCAAAAAAAAATTGTACGTGCACTTCTCTTTCCTTTTTTTTTATTTCTCACTTAGTTGAAAAACCAATCTAATAATTAGCACATCTTAACTATAATTTAAGTTGTAAAAATAAAAATATATGTTATTTCAAGTTATGTTCAAATAAAAAATATATCTCATGGAAACATTCATGAAAAATATAAATAAATTAAAATTATAGATATATCACTTAACAACATGTATAATTCTATTAGATTTTTATTTTTAAAAGTTAAAACAACTTCGACTGTGAGTAGCATTCTCAAAATTTACTCAATACCTACTAGAAAAAAATATTGATATGTTAAAATGACATTACTAAATTTATCTTGAATAGTTTCTTTTCATATATTGCTAGAAAATTAACGACGAAATATATTCTTTTGATACCGTGTCGATGTCTTTTATCTCTTACCTAGGCCTTCAATGGATATGGCTGAGTTTATTTAGGGCACACAAAATGATGCACGTCATAAAAAAAGGATTAATCAGGTATTAAATATTACAAAATTGAAAATGGGTTTATTTCATGTTTTAAAAATACTTTTGTATAGAAAGTATTTAGAAAACACGCATCGTTTAGCTCAAGAAACTTCTGTAGTTTGGGAAACATGCTCATCTTAAATAACAAAGTAGCCAATCAGATGAGCACTTTCGAAGTCAACCTTACATACTAAAACACTTAATATGAAGTACATAATATACTTTGTCAATCAGGAACAAGCCAAATATATCAATCTTATGCTCCCACTAATCCTATGTATATAAGTTATATATAGAAACCACTATCCACCAATCGCTAAGTTATAATGGTTATGAGGCATCCATGCATTGTGCAACTAATAATTAGCTGATAACCAATAAGCACATGTATTATCAAGTACCAAAGATAAAGGAAGTACTAAGTGAGAACCATCAATAAATGATATGTAAGTAGAGATACACCAAGCTGGAACAAATAATAGTTGATTACAAGTAGACTACGACTATTATCAATAGGGTTCCTACACACCTGCATATACTTCTAAGATACCACGAGACGCTCTAATAAAATAGAGAAAATGTAAGAAAATTATAAGAAATAGAAAAAAAACATTTAGCCATTGATTTACAGTTAGACTAGTGGATCTATTATTATCAACCATTAGAATATATCTATGTAATCCCTCGCTCCTAAATACCAGCTAATCCCTCCCTATGTACGTACGTACACAAGAGATGTCAAAAAGAAGAAAAAGTGTGTGTATATAATCAACTCATCAAGTAGTTTTCTCTTTCTTTCTTTGCAGCTCTAAGGTTTTTTCTGAAATTATGTATATATGCAGTGACCACTTCTGGTGAGGTTGTCGAAGAAGCCACGCCGCTGCAGTGCTGCTTCACACCATCCCACCAAATCTCTTCAAAGTATTTATTTTAATAATGGTATAAAAGGGAATTGTGAGCACTCATATAAATGCATGCACATCCAACTTATAAATACAATTACACACCTATCTTATCAGAGAAAAATATTTATCAAAAAAGGAAAAAGTACATTCGTACAGGTGACTACTATTCGCTAGAAAAAACATACATACTTACGATAAAAAATATCACATGGAACCACATTATATCCCATTTAATTATGACATTCTCATCCAAACAGTGTTGATAATTAGCACAAATAATTTTGACAATAAAGATTATTCCATCGTATATTACCCATGAATATGCATAGATGAATCGGATGTATAATGAAAGAGAAAACAAACACATATTAACTCATACTTTTGTGAAGAATGATGATAGGCGAGTTCACATATAACTGGGATATAAATATTTCTATATTTACTATTACAATCTATTTTCTTATAAAAAATAGTGAGATATGACTTCTTTTAGTATTCTTTTTACAAACAATTAAATAAATTTCCCGCGCATCTGCGCAGGTTTTCTTTCTAGTTGAAATAAACAAGTATATGCAATATGGCAATCTGCCTATTGTTCTTTTGTGTTATAATGTTCTTTTACATTGATACGATATATTATTACCTACGAAAAACCGCTATTTTTGTTTATAATCGTGATTGATCAGTTGTCAAGTTGGCCCCTCATGTTTAAATCTTGGCTACACCACTGCATGTTACCATGATATGGTACTCCTAACTTTTAAACATAATTTGTATAGACATGTGTTTTAATTTTATAGCCAAATGTTGGTTACGTTAGAGAATAAATTGAAGAATGTACCGAGTCACTAGAGACGAGCGAAGTGTGGTGGCGGCTATAGACGGTGCCACGGCTATTGGCAATCCAGACATCGTACCCATTGTCCGCTAGAATGTATCCTAGCGACTCATTGGGCGAGTTCATAAGCCAAGTCACCCCATCCTGCAAAGCAAACAGTAATTAACTTTGGTGCTAAACATATAGGCTCTATCCATAACATTAATTTCCTATCTATCCCATCAACTGAATATATTTTTGTCGTAAAATCAAGACAAGTAAGACTAATTCAATATTTGGCTTCGAAAATTCTTTAAAAGATCATTTTTTAGAAGAAAATTCTCAACCACTTGATTTAACTACTCACGGATTCTAAATTTATTCACACACCAATGTTTACGTGCTGTTAATTCCTCCACACGTACCATCATGAGTCCGTGCTGCAGAAGCACCGGCACCTTGCCTCCTCCGCCGCCGCCGGCTGCCGTCTCGCCGCGGCCGCTCGGGATCCTCTGCAGGCTTAGGATGTACCCATCTTCCGTCGTCACCTGTACAAATTATTCCCCAAATCAATCGATTAATTAATTACTATAACACCCGATCATTCTCAATTTCTCATCACGATTGAGTGCTCCGATTACGATGATCACACGTATATACACCATCCGTCCCACAAAGACTCCACTTTTAGATATCTATGTTTAACATTTAACCGTTCATCTTATTTAAAAAACTTATGAAAAAAATAAAAAAAATAGCCACGCGTAAAGTCACCTAATAACAATCATATAAAATTTTATATAAAATTTTTAATTAAGACGAAGAAACAAAAGATATATCAAAAACCAAAAAATAGAGTGTCTGTGAAATCAACCCGATGCATTATAAATTAAGCAATTGATTAATTACCGTGTGCTCTTCACACGCGTAGCCAAACGGTGCCACCCTTGACTGGCACGTGCCATTGGCCGCCGCCACACGCGACGTCGACGACGACGTCCCGGCGATCAGAGCCGGCCATGCTGCAGCTGCTGCTGCTGCGACGGCGAGGATAATTGTTGCCAGAGCCTGCAGGAGGCTAATTGGCTGCAAACCGCATCTGTTGCCTCCTCCTGGCATTGTTTTGTATAGTGACAGTGTGTGTGATCAGTAAGTAGTATGGTTCGATGTGAAATTAATTTCAGTTTGGTTTCCTGCTGTGATAACCTTTTATAGCTGGATGACTAGGATTATATCAGGATTAATTTAGTTATGTACGTCCATATGTGTGTTCTATGCATGTATATTATATCGTCTGTCATTTTCTTCTTGGATTAACGTGCGGGCGCTTCATGCGAGATATTATACATACATATGTGTACATTGTGTCATAGTCATATCTCAATCTATAATAAACTACTCCAGCTTGCAGGACGTTTGTTACAATTTATTTTTCTTACATGTTGATTTTCTTTTTAAGAAATGGGAAAATAACTATTTCCAATCAATAGAGATAACTAAAATATATGTCAATCAATTCTTTGGCTCTCTTAATAAAACATCAAATTTAGCCATTTTCTTAGTAATGTCCCTCCAGTCAAAAATTTCGCTTTAATTCATGCAAAATTTGACCCCTCCCACATGAGGATGTTAAGGTGGACCAGTGATTAGCAGGGAAGTTGCAAAGAAAATAGTAGTTAAAGCAGCTTTTTTATTAGAAACACTCAATTATTGAATGACAATTAATTAATTAATTAATATCAATTAAGACGCAAATCACTAAATCCATATATATTGAATGGCATATGAAATAATCAAACAAACAACTTCGTATATATGCAGTAGATTTTCGTTTCTATTACACAAGAGACACACATGTATGTAGGTGAGTTGGTACATATGTAGGTGAGTTGGTAAAGATAGGTGCACGTGAGGGAGATGTCTCGGGATCAAATCCCTACCTGACAAAAATTATATTTGACTTAGAAAAAAAGATACTAGTGGTTGGGGCTTCGTATATACACATGTAATAATAGGTGCAGGGTACAGAACATCCAACAGAGATGAGTTTTATGTCGGATTCATTTTCGTACACCGATACCAAGTTATGAACAAGCACTGATGCCATTTTCTGTCGTAGGGACACACCACTATACGGATGTCACTTGTCACTCACACATACCATGAGAGTGTCTCCCTAACACTTACTCACAGAGACAGAGATCTAACGGTATATTCTTAGCATTACTAAAAATTCCTACTGAAATCCCATTCATTTGTGTATAATATTTGTGGAACTGAAATTTGATTTTTGATAGATAATGTCATGCACCTACGACCTCACCACCTCAGCACCGCATCAACATGTGTAATCGGAGGACTCCGTCTCTCATATATCGACCTGTGTTTCTCACAGCATGGAGACAAGACAAAAGATTTGATGATTGCAATGAGAACGCTAACCAATCAGGTTCTTAATCATGAGTTCTTGTGCCTGTAGGAGTATTTTATTAGCAAAGAGGTTAACATCATCTTGGTTAGTTACGGCCTTATAGCGTACTCTATTACTACTGTTATTGCACGCACAAGTATACGTCGAATTGAAGCTTTTTATTCTGAGAAACAGAAGAACGAAAAAACAAATTTCTAGTTAATCTTTTAATTCTACAACTACATTTTCATAAAACCTAGACAAAAAGCTAGATTATTTAAAGAATTTTTTTATTTTTGAATAAGTTACAGCAGTCAGAAACTCTACCCTATTTTGCAATATATCATGCGAGTGCATTTCTGGTATTGGTAATGCGCACGGTGAACCTAAAACACCCACAGAGTGAGCTTCACCAGTTTTTTAACGGGTGAACCCTCCCGAGAGAGGTGTATGCACTTTCGTACAATAAAAAAAAAATGTCCAATCACTAATTACGTGCGTAGCCTTTTTCTAGGATTAAAGTACTCACGGGAAAGACTAATTGCCAAATTATTTTTGTGTTATTTCGTTGGGTGCCTCATCGTTTGGCAAATTCATATGCTTATCAGCTAAAATTTGAATTTTCAACGTTAAATTTGGAGCTGATTTTAGAGTTTTTTTTTCATCGAAGTTTATTTTTCAGCTTTTGCTTTTAGATCGCTAAGAACACATATATAAAAGTTTTATTCACAAATTGATTTTCGTTTGCAAATATGCCATTTGGCATCTTCAGAAAATATTCAGAAAATATATCTAGAACTACTTTGATCGAATCTCTCTATATTTGATAAGAAATATCAAAATATGTTTTAAACTTTTTTTAAGCAATGACAAACGAACAATACCCATAAGACTTGCGGCCTATCTTAAAATCACATATAGATCGTTCTTAAATTAGCCAAAGAAAGCAAAAAACAAAAACTTATATCCGTTTTTGCTATAGTAATTCCTATTTTTTTAATATATGACATCATTGTCTTTTTAGATACGTTTGAAAATTCGTCTTAGTCTTATTTCAAAAAATTATGTAATTATCATTTATTTTTATTGTGACTTGATTTATCGTTAAATGTTCTTTAAGCATTATTAACTTAAATTTCTTCATATTTGCAAAAGGAATAAGGAAACGAATGATAAATGTTTATTAAAAAATTAATAACATTATATATTAAAAAAGGTAGTAGTAAATTAACGAATATGTGCATGCTAGTACCTTAGGTGTAGTCCTGGGCTCCTGGCTTCTTCATTGGGCCTAGGAAGTAAAACCTAATAACTTTTTTTTATTTATAAGTGATATGTACTTTAAATGAGTTTTTATTACCGAAGTTTTATATTAGAACACTATTTATCATTTTTTTACTTTGGACAATGTATTTCTTTTTACTTTTAAAATAAGACTTCATTACAGAGAAAATTTATGGTCCTTGAGAAGAAGTATACCTCAGACTACCTAAACTTTGCCCTAAAAAATTTTGGTACCTCAACGTATCTGAAGATACTAATTTCAAATAAAAAATATGGTACCCCCAGTACTTTCCCAAGAATGGTAAAACTACCCTTCATTATAAATTCATTACTATGCAAATGATTTTCATGGATGAGCATCCTTTGCAGGTAGATCATAAGTGTTCGCGTCTGCAAAATTAACCCACATTTTCGCATACGGCTCCTTAAGAGACCCACATGTAAAAATCTATCTTCGCAGGCATACCTCTTAAGAAGCCTTATGCGAAAATAGGACTACGGACCTCTTAAAGGTCCGCCTAGATGTCTGACTTACCTCCTCATGTCATTGTTAGCACTTCAAATTTTTCAAGTCATTCTTGTCCCCTCTTGTCTGTCTCACCTCCTCTTCTCTCTCTCTCTCTCTCAAATTCCTCTCTCCCGGGAGAGAACTTTCTCTGCTCTCTCTCTCTCCCCAACTCCCCTCCCGGGTGGCAGCGGCCACTGGGCGCACGACAGCGGGCAGCGGTGGACGACAACGGCGGCCATCCCTCGCTTTGGTCCACGCGGATCTAGCGAAAGAGCACAGCGGACGGCGCGCGGATCCAGCGAGGGCACATGGCAAGCGGACAGGCCTTGCCCGGATCTAGCAGCAGGGTTCACAATTCCGATGAAAACCAGTCGAATTCCGAGAAATTTCGAGGTTTCGACAAAGCTCAAAAGTAGAAGCCATCTGAGATTTTGATGAGTTTCATCCAAATTCAAATTTGAATTGATAAAAAAAGAAAAAATCAAATAAAATCTTATAAAAAGTATGATATGCATATAGAACCTATTGGGATATAACTTTTTGAAAAAATTGATGCATTTCGTGTATTTACTGAAATTTATAGTAGGAAAGAAAAGAATAATGAATTAAAAAAAATAAAAAAATCACTTTACCTCCTTTTCTAGTTACCGATTGAAATATTGATGATTTCGCTCGGAATTTTATCAAAGCCGATTGGTTTTCGCGAGCGTATCGGTAAACTCAAGGAATTTGAATTCAAATTTTGGTTTATGAAATTTGTTCAGAATCTAGCAGCTTTCCACTGGATTTTGCGAAAACCGTCATTCTACCATAGCCCAAAACAGAAGGCCATCTCGGAATCGTAAACCCTGGCAGGGTTCACAATTCCGACGAAAACCGGTTGAATTCCGCAAAAATTCAAGGTTTCGACGAGGCTCGAAAGTAGAAGTCGTCTGAGATTTCGATGAGTTTCATCCAAATTTAAATTTGAATTGATAAAAAAGAAAAAATCGAATAATATCTTATAAATAGTATGGTATTCGTAGAACCTATTGGAATATAAATTTTTTAAAAAAATTTGATGTATTTCGTGTATTTACTGAAATTTACAGTAGGAAAGAAAAGAATAATGGATTAAAAAAGGAAAACAATTTTAGTTTAACTTTTTTTTAAGTTTCCGGTTGAAATTTCGATGATTTCGCTCCGAATTTCGACAATACACTCCAGTCTTAAGTAGGCTCAACTAAAAAACTCGGTAGGTCCAAATTAAACATTCCATTCTTCAGTAGGCTTGAATAGAACAACCCCAAAAGACCAAAACCTAGAAAATGGGTCGATCCTCTCCCAATCCAGCAATCCTCCTCATTCCTCGATCTCCAAAATCAATACCAGTAACCCTAGCGGCCACCCAACGCGGTGGCTGCGTGCATGGCTGCACCTCGTGCTTGCGCTCCCACCATCCTACCGCGAGCTCATGGCGACGCGGCCTCACCGTAGCTCGCCTGTCGCCGTCGGCCTCGCGGATTACGACCAGGGCTGGCTCTGGCCCTATGCAGCCGAGGCGACCACCGAGGGCTCATGATGATGGGGGGCCCATAATGGTGAGGGGCCAACACCTAATACTAGTAATCTAGTACGTCATCCGATGTTGAGATCAATGATTTATTCAGAATTAAAGGTGTTGCAGGTGAGTTTGCTAGATTCTTCGATGTCCGCGTCTGAGATTCTGAAGTTTGTTATGGATGTAGATTTATATCCAAATGTTTTAGTTGCCTATCGAATTCTCTTAACCGTACCTGTGACGGTAGCTTCAGCTGAAAGAAGTTTCTCAAAATTGAAGTTGTTGAAGAACTATTTGAGATCAACTATGTCGCAAGAAATGTTAAATGGCTTGGCTATATGCTCAATAGAGAAGGATATTTTGGACACTATTGATCTTAATACCGTTCTTGATGATTTTGCATCAAGAAATGTCAGAAGAAGTATCTTTTCATAGGAAGCAATGGAATAGGGTTCTATTCTTCATTAAGTTAATAAATAATGATATTAGTTCCAAGTTACAAATATATTATTATTTTGGTCGACTTTATTTCTTGATAATTACCAAGCATGTTAAATTTAATATATAGATGTACTTGTTTTCGTTTTGCAAGTAAAATTAGCGTTTATATATATCAATAAATTTTATATATCGCTTAGAGGGCCCATCACGATGAGTTCGCCTAGGGCCCTCAAAATCATAGGGCCGGCCCTGATTACGACTCTCACAAGGTCGCGCCTGCCCCGCTACACCCATGCGGCTGCTGGCCGTGCATCCTGCCATGGCCATGGAGGATGAAGAAGAAAGGAAGCTTTGTGCTCTCTTATTTTCCGTCGTCGCTCGACTTTCTACTCTCTTCGGGTTCTCCTTCGGTGGTTCAAACCAAGAAAGTACTGAACTGATGAATGATGTTGCGTTTGTTTGTTGGGGTGGTACTTAGATCATTTGCAAATTGACTTAAATTGCATATTTTCTAGCTGCAGACTTTTGATTTGAAGTCTTGACTCACGAGTTAAATGAGCTGGCTCGAGCTGAACAGGGTTTCTAGCTAGCTCATTAGGCCGACTCGTTATCCAAACGAGTTGAGCCGAGCTGACTCGTTATCCTAACGAACCATACCAAGCTGACCTGAACCGAGTCAGCTGGATATTTACCCCTAGATATATAAAATACTGAATATATGGTATATCAAGTCATCTTTGTGTGTCATCACCGTTAGTCAAAATTTATTAAGTGAATCTGGTTTTCTTGTAAAGTCCAAAATGCCCATACTTCTCTTTACATAAACAAGCTAGTGAACCATAACAATGTACGTTACAATATCTGAAATGAGAATATCCGGTCAATTGAACATATATGCTCCCTTTAAAAGATATTAATAGTTGTGACAGTGAATCTGCCATCACCTCATCAAATATGCTATTTTTTTTATTTACCAACTACGTACTCTGTCATGTTTTCTACCAACTACTCTATATGCTTTATTGTTATAAAATAATTTCTCTACACAAACGACTCTATCTTATTTTATTTGTACAATATTACATTTGCAAAAATATAATTACAAAAAAATAATCATAATTTGTTTTAGCTAGTAAAAGGAAAATGCAACAATGGCAAAGTTCACACTTGGTACCCGTGGCTAGCTTCTTCTTAGCGATTACCAACGGTCTTCAACTCTTCATGTTGCTGTTTTTTCTTTTAACCAAGCTACCGCAGTGGACTAGTAGTCTAGTACTGGAGGTCCCCGCAGTCCATGTGCGTAATTTATTCTCACATGAAAAATTGTCTCCTTGACCTGTCTCTCATTACAACAGTGAAGCTAGAAAAGTTACTATCAAGAGTAATTGAAATGATCAGGGTCGTCCGTCCCGGTGCAAATAATTAAGTCCATTTCCAGTAAAATGTATCATTTTTATGTTTTCAAGAGTATCACATAAATAACAAGGTATTTAATTGATGATTAAAATATCTTATACAACGTTGTTTCAACTTTGTTGTTTCGTACATAGTACATGCAAGAGATAAATAGTGTTAAAAACAGTGGAGACATAATTTCATCCAGATGAAACTCATTTCATCTCTTACTTCCTTAATTTCTTACAACATCATTAACATTGCTGACATAGTACCCTATTTAATGAGAATAAAACTCCCACTAAAAATAGCCCAAAACAAAATATAAGGATTTATATTTAGCAAGCTAACTTTAAAAAAGTAGTCTATGTGTAATACGAAACACCCCCAACCATTCTTGCATAACAGAAACACACTCACATGCTTGAATCAGTGACGAAGCTATTTAGTGTTTGGGGGTGCACATGAACCTCTAAATTCTTAATTTCTCACTTAAAAAGACTACAATATATAGTGTTGTAATAAAATGTTCTAGATTTTCAATGATAGTATACCCCCTTATCTTGATGCTAGCTTCGCCCCTGCTTTCTGCAACCCCCCCTCCCCATTAGGGCCAATGAACCTGTGAAATTCAATTTTCGAATTTTGCTTTGGCAATATGAGCCCGGGCAATACTCAATCCAATTTTCGTCTAGAGCACTGCCTGCTGGCAATGATGCGAACGATCGAGCGTGGGTGGAGTCAAAGCCTTTAGTACGACGTGGGGGCATGGGCCGAGGCATGCATGGCCCGTTGGCCTGGGAATAGGATGATAAGCACGTGTGCTTTCATTGGTCTTGGTGCCAATCTAAAATATGACGATAAAAATGAATGGAGAAAGTATATAGAATTATTATTGAGGTATATGCATGTACGCAAGTATCGGTTCTAAATATGGCTTGACGAGGCCTACCAGGTCGTATACCAAATTCTATATGGAATCAAGCCTCATACATATGGCAGAGGACTTAAGTAGATAAGGAAAGAGTCCCGATAAGAAAAGAAAAACAGTCCTACTCGAGCATTACAAATTTATAAGGTTTACTCGGATCGTAACACGATTAATTATTAATTAATTATCATAACACGATTAACCATCGTGAGCTACCATTAAATATAATCATAAATAATAATGTAGTATGATTCATCTCATTAATGAGCTAATGCTTCTAAGCATGGCTAAGCAATTATATATATATAGCTTTTAGCTGAACCAAACCAATATATAAGGTTCAAGCTAATCATTTTATTACCAAAGGTATCAAGGAATAAAGTAATCAATGCAAATTGGCCATAACAAAGGAATAGGTTCACACCACCCGGTGACATTCGAAAATAAATGCACAGTTGAAATAAATAGAGAATTTAAATATAGGATCAACATGCTCAAAGGATTTGTGTTTAGTATCTGTGTGACTTGCCTTGCAATAATCGGTCTTCAATTAATCTTCTTGAACACTTCCGACGCACTCACGAACCTTCGCAACGACGGAAACAGCAAGCTAACACGCAAAACGGAGAAAAAACTAATAAATACCAAATAAACAGTATATAAAAAATAAACAAACATGTAGATCATGATTTTAGATGAATTTAGAGACTTGAACGGCCTCATTCCGAGTTCATATGAATTAGTTATGAATTTTACAAGATTAAACTGATTTTAAGATTTATTTTTAGAAGGGAAAAGTGCTTTATGACATCATCGATGATGTCATCAACGGCCTCTCGGGACATCACGGTCACCGGCGATCTAGGTCACGGCGGCGAGAACGGAGGGCACCAACGCGACGAGCACGACACGGGGAACTCACTGAGGGGCGGCACGACGACGAACGAAGACGGAAGACGGCCGGCGACAAACTCCGAAGGCGGCAAGGTACTGGTCGACGATGGCAGCGGCTTTTCGGCGACGAGCAGCGGCAACGGAGGGGTGGACGGGCTTCTCCTTGGTGCTGCGATGCCGAGGGAGGTGGCGGCACAAGTCGGGGACGACCGAGGCGACGGCACGGCGCGGATGGAGGCGAAGCAGATCGGCTTGACGTCGGCAATGGCCTTCCGGTTGTCTTCGGCTTCGGGGAAGTGGAGGCCGCTCTTCCTCTCTTCGATGCGGTCCCGATGGAGGCGACGGCGCTGACCGGTGATGGCGGAGCCGACGGCTATAGCCGGCTGGAGCGGCGGCCGGAGGAGGAGAGAGATGGCTAGCGTGGGGAGAGACGGCTAGGGCACGGGAGCTCGAGCTAGAGGTTGGAAACGAAAGAGAAGAGCCTGGGGGTTCTATTTATAGGCATGGGAGAGAGAGATCGGGCTTGGAACGCAAGGAATCGCGCCGGGAAAACCTAAGGTTTGGTGGAGAGATAAACTCGAATCGAGCTCGATTCCGCGTTGATTTCTTCGGGATAAAGTCCGATTCTTGGGGGGAAAAGATAGAGGAGGATAGGAAGAATATTTCCCCTCAACTAATTCAAGAAACGGCTCAGAGAATCGAGCGAATCGGGCGGAGGAATCGGCAGCGGTACACACGGCTCGGCGGCTGCACGGGCTATGTCCAAGCTTGAAGACGACACTGTAGCAGGGACGCGAATTAGACTTTGACTGGGCTTCTTTTTCTCCAGCCCGATTGAAGGAGGAACAAGAAATGGACTTCAGAGGAGGAATAAAGCCAGCTGAAAGGAAGGGAGAATGGGCCGAGGACTGAAGGTGAACTTTTCCAGTTTCAGCCGGAAAAGGAAAAGGGGATTTGAATTACTTTTCCAATTAAATTAATCACTGAAATGATCTTTGAATTGTTAAAAATACTTCCAATGCTCAAATAATTCCAAGAAAAATCTTGAACATACTTGGACACTCAAAGTATTTAGGAATATTAAAAACAGACCATTTAGTTATTAATTTAATATGTGGATAATTACTGAAATGTTCTTTGTATGATTAAAATTAGGAATTGAGCTCCGAAAAATCCGAGAAAATTCCAGAGAGTATAATTAACCATGGAGAATTTAATAAAAAATAAATCTATCCATGCTTTATATTTAGGAAATTTTATTTCCCACATTTAACTTCTCTTATAAATTAATGAATATTTAATATAATTTCTAATAATAATTTATTAAATAATTTATAAATTCTAAAACGAAAATGAGGATGTGACAGTGGTATAGTGAAAACATTGTCCTCAGGACTGGCCATCCATCTCCATCCTATTCAATGGGTTTACTAAACAGTCGTAATTATAGGTCCAAATGAGAAGACTAACAAACTGGAGGTTAATTTAATGTTGACGTACGGATCATATATCGAACCTCGTTGTATGCATTGAACTTGATCGGCTTCCTTCGATTCGAACTTTTATGACTTACTTCTGTTCGAGCAATTGTAAAAGATGAGTGACCATTGACCAGTTTTCACTCATCCTATAATTGATGTTACAGTATCAGTGTATTATCCATATCTTTCTGATCCTTAATAAGAAAAGGTTAATTAGATTCGTGCTATTATAATTTTCATGATTTTAAAATATATCATTATAATTCATCTATTTGAAACCATACGATTATAATTTGACAAGTATTCGAAATATACCACAGCTTACCTCTTCAACACATTGAAAGATAATTTTGGACAAAATTACCCATTTCTTCTTCCTTAATCCATCCCATTCTCCTTCCAATCTTCCTCCCATCTCTCTCGGATCTGCTCGACTCGTCGCTTGTGTTGCAGATGGCTGCTGCTTCGCGTGGAGGTGGCAGGGGCCGGTGTTAGGGAGGATGCGAACGTGGTAGCTCACGCATGCCCCCGTGGAGGGTGAATCGCTTAGGGAAGCCCTGGGAGGAACTAGTTGTGCCCAGGAGGACTTCAGTAGCTTTAATTCTTCTGTGCTGTGGGGTTAACTAGTGGCGGAATAGATTGCATTTACTAGATGCTTAATCGCAAGAAAATGGCAGGCATCCGTGCTTTGGAAGTGGTAGCGAAATAGCAGCTGGGGTAGTGGAACGGGAAAAAAAAATAAATAGTGATTCCACTGCTGCACCGTGGACGATGGACGTTGGTGGCGACGGGCCACCTGGCAGGGCTCAGAAGCAGGAAGCGGGGCTTCCGCTGCAGCTCCGGCGATTGCACGCTGTAACGAGGTCGCGCGTGGAGACCGGGCCACGGTAGACCACCACCGGTGCCGCCAGATTTCCTGGCCGACTTCATCTCTTGCTCATGTGCATCTTTATCCAGCTGCATACCTCCCATTGTATTCCAAAAGCTCGTAACATAGGGCTCGATAAGCTCCAATTTACAGCTTCTTCTCCGCTAATAAAACCAACTCCCTCAACTCATTCAAAAAAATGGGATTCTGTATAATAAGTTGTTGATATTCAATAACTCCTCGTAAAAAATAATCACAGAAATCTAAACATTTATCGATCCATCCATAAGGCAGATCGGCAGCAACTCCTCCGATGCGAAAGTAATTATGCATCATTCGCATACATATAGCAGCTTCAAATAGATCATATATTAATTCTCTCTCTCTAAAAATATATAAAAAGAAGGAGTCTGCGCACCGAGATCTGCCATAAAAGGTCTAAGCCATAACTCGCTCTACTAGAAAAATCATTTGTTGCCACGAAAAAAATCGTGGCATCAATATTAAAATTATGGCAATAGATACATGTTGCCACAATTTTAAAATCATTGCTAGCCATGGTAAGAAATAACGTGGTAATAGGTTATTGTAACTATTTTTATTTAGTGGTAATAAATTATATTGCAACACTTTACATCGTTATAATAAAAATTATTGCCACCACTCCATATGTGGCATTAGTTCTACGTACCAAATTTAAAAGTTCAAATATTAATCTATCATCCTATCTATTTATTTCACGCGTGCTCTCCTTTACCAACTCACCTACGCATCAATTCTGTTGGAAAATGCATATCGTTCCATTTGAGCCTACCTAACTGAGATTTAAATCATAGATTTGAATATCTAAAAGATTTCAAATGAAAAAGTTATCACCTATAAAATTGTAGATCTCGTCGAGAGCTATAATTTCCACCAACGAGATCAACCCCCCATGCATCCGACCACCAACGAGGTTGTCATACTCATCCTGGCTAGGGTGCTTTGCCATAGCTGCCGCATCCACTGGGTCGCTCGGAACTTGTCGAGCTCATCAGTGGGGAAGAGATAGGACGAACCAACGAAGAGAGGCACCAGGGGATGAATGGAGGAAGAAGAAAGGGCAATCCAGTCCAAAAAGTAGTGACACAATTTAAATACCTATCAAATTATAATGGCATGACTCCAAATAGGTAAATTGTAATGGTATATTTCAAAACAGTAAAATTTATAATGGTGTGGATTCAATTAACCCTAAAAATATTAGTTTTTCTAGCAAGATAGGTATAAACCAATGAAGACAGTCAAAGACTCAACGGGATAGGCTAAAATTGGTGGAGATGGGTGAACGCCGAGGAGAGTGAAGGAAGACTTGTAGATATGTGTGAAGACCAGGGTTTAAAATTTCGGTTTGAAATTTCCAATATTTTCGAAATTTCGGTTCAAAATTTCCAATATTTCTGAATTTTCGGTAATTTCGCCCCCCCCCCCCCATGGCAAGCCCACATTTCACCCAAAATTTTCTTTTTTTTGTATTTTTTGTGAATTTGGTTAAATTTTATTCAAATTCATTCAAAATCAGTCAAAATTTCAAATAATGTAGGCCAAACAATTTCCAAAATTTTGAAATTGAAAACTCTGGTGAAGACTTGTGAGGACTTCATAGGAGTGCAAAGGTGGATGGAGAGAAGGTGAAAATTGGGTTGGGTACCCTACCAGCAATTTTGAAAGGGCGAAAGATGTGTAGATGCATTTTAAATGATGTCTTATAAGTGTCTTTTAGCGAATTATCTCTTGAAACCAAGAGGTATTTTATAAAATGTCTATATAAGAAAATAGAGGCACTTTCTAGATACATTAAAGTGTGCGGCAACTTCTGAGTAATAATTGTTATCCCTTGCAAATCCTTAAACACATTACCTCTTGAGTAATATTTTTTTTAATGCACTAACCATCTTAACCTCAGGTCATTATTATAAATGTGTGTCTTGCAATAGTTATATATAGTTGCTTAGCATACGTTGGTACTTGAAGAAGTGTCTCTACTTATGTTAAAACACCTTTAAAAATACCTTTATATATGAGGCGAATTTTAAAGTACCAAACTGACGCCTCTGCAACAAAAATTTCATAAACATACTTAATAGTACCTCTAAATTATCTCTAGAGTAAAAGTATTCTAGACGATTTTAAAAGTACCTCTGAATATCTCTAAGATATGGAACTTCTGATTTTAGTAGCAAATTATAAACCGTTTTTACTAAAGTGACTTTATCTAATGTTTTTGTTGTAGTGGCCGCCTAATGAAATGTGACACTGAAAATATATTATAATTCAAAATATTTTTTAAAAAATTATGACTAAGAACTTCTATTTTATGTTTACTTTATGCTTATGATTTATCTAGTGTCCAGATATTCTTTTCCAAATTTGTCGATCATCTAAAATATTCTCATTTTCTTCATTTTTCACAAATAACTTTGCTGTGTATTTTCAAAGCAAAACCAACCATTTGATGAAGGATCGAAGAAAAAAAAATAATTGTAGGTGTAGAAAATTTACTTATGGTAAACACATCAGCATAGTTAAACGCCCCTTCAAAACGATGGTTATTAACAATAATCTCCAAAATAAATTCACATTCATTAATGTATTTTTTTTAATTACGTACACTAGCTCCATTTAACTCTGTAGTTAAGCCGACAACGGTTTATTTATTGTCGTGATTAATTGCAATTAATGCATTACCGCTGTTCCGTATGCAGTTGACACGTACGTCTCCCTGACTAGAACACGAAATCAAGGATCGAGTTCATGAGGGGAGCCGGTCGCCGTCGATCATTTTTCAAGAGACAGGCACGCATGCAGGTCGCTGATCGAAATTAAACCAGCTCTAGCTTCGTGTTTGATCTGTCACTAGTAGTTGTGATTAATCCGTCACTAACTAGTAATTAGGCTTAGTCCTGTGCCCCTGTCAATGCATGTTTGCAAAATTGCAAGCGGATGGATATATGTACTATGCGAGAGAGCGACGCAGATGGATGAATGGATCATAGATCGGAGAAGGCTGAGGTCGTTTCAGAGTTTGAGGTGGTAATTTTTCTCTTTTTTCATTAGCACGCTTTGGCTGTGTTGGAGGGAGAGAGGATTGGGATGATTGGGAAGATACGTAAAACGAGGTGAGCCATTAGCGTATGATTAATTGAGTATTAACTATTTTAAACTTCAAAAATTGATTAATATAATTTTTTCAAGCAACTTTTCTATAGAAAATTTTTTGTAAAAAGCGCACCGTTTAGTAGTTTGAAAAGCGTGCGCGTGGAAAACGAGTGACAATCTCCCCTATCACCTGTGAACGAACGGAGCCTTTCTAAGCTTCTAAACAAACTTCTAGACGGTGTGGTTTTTTTAAAAAAACTTTTTTGTTTATAGAAGTCTTCTTAAAAGCAAATAGACTTATTTGCTAAATTTATAACAACTAATACTTAACTAATTATAACTTAATTATAGAAGTTGTCGTCTCTTAAGATCCAAACGAATTCAGCCTAAGATCAGGTACAATAACAAACTATAAATCAGCTATAAGCACATGCGGAGAAGATAAAAGATGAGAGAGAAGAGAAACTGGGTAAATATTTGTGCTAGCTACAGCACGGACTGTTAGTGATATAGTATATATTTGTAGTTAACTATTGTATGAATTATCTATTAGATTGACTATAGATGATTTAGAGTTAGTAGTTGTGTGTATGACATGTGGGACCGATATTAATAATGTAGAAGTATATATTTGTAGTTAACTATTGTATAAATTGGCTATTAAATTGATTATAGATGATTTGGAGTTAGTAGTTGGCTATACTATTAAACTTGCTCTAAGACCTTGTTTAGTTCCTACACAAAATTTTTACATCCTGTCATATCGAACGTTTTAACACTTGCATAATGTATTAAATATATGCTAAAAATAACTAATTGCACATATTGCGACTAATTTTGCGAGGCGAATCTTTTAAGCCTAATTACTTCATGATTTGACAATGTTGTGCTAAGTAAATATTTCCTAATGATGAATTATTTAGGCTTAATAAATTTATCTCACTGTTTACTGATGAACTATGTAACTAGTTTTTTTATTAGCGTCCAAATACCCTATGCGACACTCTATATAATACCCGATGTGACGTGCCAAAACTTTACGCCCGTGGATCAAACACCCCTAAACTGGTCAATTAAGCTAGCAGGTGGTCGTTGATTAATAATGTTTGGAGCATTAGTTGCCTAGTTGGGGAGAAGAGGTATGACCAGTAATAAATGGGATTTATTATCAGCATTTGTATCACACATTCGTCTCTCTCTTGATTGCTCCATCGATCTAGCTACTAGTAGTGGGCTAGTGGCTGTGGTCGCAGCGCTGATCGATGGTCCTAGGCATGGGGGGATATATGATGATGAATTGATGATGCGTGCCCATAGCGTGGAGAGAGACATGGATGGATCAACGGGTGGATGGTTAAGGGTGCTTTACTATTATTTTTTTCCCTCAGGCTCCACGTAACCATGCTTTACTATTATTTTTTTTCTCAGGCTCCACGTAACCATGCTTTACTATTATTTTTTCCCTCAGGCTCCACATAACCATGCTTTACTATTATTTTTTTCCCTCCGGACTTCAGGTCAAAATTGCCGGTGTGAGGTTTTTTAATCGAAGTTTATTTTTAGTCTTTGCTTAATAAGTAAGAATACATATATAAAATTTTTATTTACAATGTTTTTAAAAAATATGCCGCTTGGCTTATTCTCCGAATAAACTAAACGATAGGGCATAAGAGTACATGCTCGGTTAATTAAGAGAAATATCTCGATTCAAAACCCTGAGCACACCAAAATTACTACCTAGCAAACCTAATTAACTATTACAACAAGACTAGCAAGCTCAACACATAACGAGTTTGTTTCCTTTTACATTGGTAATGACCGTCATTGTCATCCCATCGTTGCACCTATGATCAGGCGGCTTAGCCCGTCGAAAAGAAGAACTCGGAATGTAACCCGACTTGCACCGAAGCCCAAGTTAATTGGATCCATGTCATCATTACGTACATTGCGCTCTATCAACACCACAACTCCAACTTCACAATCACCAGCTTCATCGAGGTAGGACTAGGCTAAACAAGCCCCGTCAGCCTATATAGTATAGTTGTCAGTCCTGCATCCCCTTAGGAAGGAAGTGCCGACTGAAAGGCGCTATCGTTGCTCCCATTTTGACTAATACTAGTCTAGCCAATGTATATATAGCTTGAGGTGGAAATCCAAAACGATGCTTAATTCTATGAAGATATATTAATGGTCCAATGTTATCGGTCAATCTAGTAAGCCAAATCAATCTATGTTTGGCAAAATTAAAATAGCCAAATTCCACTTGCAAAATTTTGTTTCCAAGGCGAGAAGCTTCAGGACCCCTTCGGGTAGAACTTTGAAAAATTCCACATGCTTCATAATTTGTCCATTTGAGCTAAGAATTTCTGTGGTTGGTTCCAGTGTGCTGTGAGTTGTGAAAAAAATATCAAAAAAAAGAAAAATAAAAAGTCGCATTTCTCTCCTCAGCACTAGAGAGAGAAAGCAAAAAAACAAGAAGAAGAGGAGCCGAACTTGTGTGAGCATTCCTGCCCCCCCCCCCCCCCCCAAAAATCCCTGTTGTCATCCCCACCTTCTTGTTATCGTTCCTGTTTGGGCTTGTCTTGTGGCGTCCTTTGTGGTTAGACTCTCGTCTCTACTTCGGCTAGCCTAGGACCAGCACTGTACCACACTTGAGTGATTATTCAACTTCTTTGGCTAACGTGGTTATCTATTTTTTTTTCTTGCGCATTACTTTCAGCCCACCGCCAGCTCCACCACAAACCCGACTACAGCTTGACAGGTCTTGTTGCTACGGCACCGATACACCTCGTTCCATGGTTGCAGACTTGTTGGTTGCCATCCCATTCTATGGGCAAGGTAAGAATTGGTAAGAGCTTGTGAGACAGGCTGCGAGTGAACTGAGAGTGAGCGCCTTGCAAAAGCTACATCCCAATAGCCGTAGGGCTTAAATTACCTCATATGTTGTTTTGTTGCTCTTGTTTTATTAACCATGGCAGGTCCGAGGATAAAGATGATGAGGGTGCGTCTCATTCCCCATGCACCAAAGGCATCATACAATATTTTACAAGGCAAGCAAAGCAGCACACAGAAGGACTTGATGCAGATTTGCAGGTGACAAATAAGAAGATTGGGCAATTGGAGTCCACGCAGATCACCACCAACACCAAGCTAACAGGGTTGGAGACATTGATCGCCCGCATTGACACTAGCCTTGCTGCTCTTGTGAGGCATTTTGATTATCTCAATGCTAGAGGCAATGGTGGGCGTAATGAAGATGACATTGATGGTGAGTACGTCGATGATAATTTGGAGGATGAATATACTGGTGATACTGAATGATGTGACCAAGGCTACTACGGATACATCCGTTGCTCACATCATGGATGAACAACAAGATATCAAGTTCAACTCCTCCAAGTGCTGGAATTCGATTCGGCCACCTACTACACTGCTGACTTCAAACAGCCGCCGAATCTCCATACGACCTCCGTTTTCGGCCCGTGAGTACTTGATGGAAAGCTCTCGGAGTCCTCTTTCCAATGCATCAAGCCTCATTGCCAAATTCCATCTCAGTTGGCAGCAACTAAAGAAACAAGGTGCTGCGACACCTGTAATGGGCCTATGGGCTTGTAACTTCGTCTGGGACCCCGGCCCAAGTGGGGCCCATGTGGGGTGCGCCCCAATCAGGTGGAGGACGAGCTAGGGTCCTCCTATCTCTATAAATAGCTTGGTACCCCTTCAGG